>NC_058132.1:72186582-72238348 GCF_016433145.1 Gracilinanus agilis
GAAGAAGAAAGAAGAAGAAAGAAGAAGAAAGAAGAAGAAGGTTGGTTTGAGGGAGCAGCTAGGTGGCTGAGTGTACTGAAATCCAGGTCTACAGAAGGAAAGATCTGGGTTCAAATCTGACTTCAGTTATCTGGGCAAATCACTTATCCTCCATTACCCAGCCCTTACCTTTTTTTTCTGCCCTGGAACCAATACTTAATATTGATTCTAAGATGTAAGGTAAAGTATTTTTTAAAAAAAAAGAAGGCTCAATTTTAATTTTACTCATGCTTGCCATGACTTGATTGTTGGACCAGAAAGGACAAAATAAATATGGACAATAAGGAGTGTAATGCAAAAGTTGCAAGAGGGATTTTTGCTCTTGCAGAGGGCCAACTGAAAACTTCTGGCAGTTGAGCCTTAGAATTCTGAGAGAGTTCAGTTGGTCCCTGATGCTTGAACAGAGCGGAAGGATCAACCAGAGCTCTATTTTGGCTTTCGGTTTGCTTTGGCCTGTGCCTTGTCTTTGGACAATTTGTACCTAACTAATTTCTCTGGACCTCTCCATGACCTTCTCCATATTATTTCCCTGTTTGCCCGGGGCTCTGGGAGGCAGGGTGGCTTTTGGGTTTTTAGTGTAAAGACTTTGTGGGTTTAGTTTTCCCCAATAGGCAAGTAGGACATCCTTGAATTCAAACTATCCCTTTAGTATACCCTCTACTTTAAAGGCAGCTAAATCTTCCTAGGTTGAGAGAGCAGGTTCTCTCTCAGTCTAACCCATTCCTATGACCCTCCCCCATCTTGAGTTTCTACATAGCAGTTGTCAGAAATCCTGAACCCCTCTTTCCTTCAGACCAATCCTGAAACATTAATAAACCTTTGGTTACCTAATCAAACCCTCTGGAGAATCTTTGTATTGAAGAAATTAGGCAAGGGTGAAGGGGAAAGAATAATTCTCTTTTATTTCCTGAAGGAAACTGGAGGCATCCATCTTGGGAGGAAGTAGTTGCCCAAGGCTTCTTCCTGAATCCCTTCAATTTCACTGACAGGGAGGAGCCTTGTGATTCCTCCTTTGAGGACTTGAGAAACTGACAAGAAAGCCCTCAAGTCAGATTCAAACCACTTCTGTCTGACCCTATTCCTCATGTCTGTAAAAAGTACCTTTCCTGCCTGGAAGGGTTCAGCCTATTACCTCAATATCCTCTGTCTCTAGCCTGGGTGTCTAGTCTGTATCAGCTGCCTCTCCTGAATACTTCATCTGAACCCTCATTATCCAAATACCGCCTTGTCCATTCCTCCCTAAATTTAGTCATCCCTTTCATTCCTCTCCTATTACCTCAATCACCTTTACCCTTCCGTCACTCAGCAAGGGAAGGAAAGCACCCCCGAACTTTAGTATACCCCACATTTTATCCATAACAGGAGTTTATACCCAAGGTAAATAAGGAGACAATAAAAGAGCATCATGCTGCCCTTGATGAGTCCAAGTCACTAGGCCCAGATTAATGACATCTTTGGACATTGCAAAAATGGTAAATACAATTGATAAATCACTTTGAATCATCTCCAAAAAACTGGAGAATAAGAAAAATGATGTAGTTCAGAAGGGCAAATATATTCCCTCCTTTTTTTTTAAAAAGAGAAGACGGGGCAGTTGGGTAGCTCAGTGGATTGGGAACCAGGCCTAGAGATGAGAGGTCCTAGTTAAAAATCTGACCTCAGACACTTTCCAGCTGTGTGACCCTGGGCAAGTCACTTGACCCCCATTGCCTACCCTTACCACTCTTCTGCCTTGTAGCCAATACACAGTATTGACTCCAAGACGGAAGGTACGGGTTTAAAAAAAATTAAAAATTAAAAATTAAAATTAAAATAGAAATAAAAATAGAAAGAGAAGACGATTGAATCTGTAAATCCTTAAGTGAGTGAACCTGACTTTGATTCCTAGAAACAGCCTAGGCCAGTGATGGTGAACCTTTTAGAGGAGTGGGGGATGTGAGAAATGTCCTCAGCTGTGTGTGGAGAGGAGGAGGGGAGCAGCCTGGCCCTGCTTCCCTCTGGCTTTCTAGTAACAAACTCTGGTGAACTCTGTGCTGGGGCAATTGTGCACATGCCCACAGAGAGGGATCTGAGTTCCCCTTCTGGCATGTGTGCCATGGGTTTAGTACCACAGTTCTAGGAGATATTACAGGGATAGTTACTTAAATGGTTAGAAAAGGAGGAACAGATCACAAAGAACTACCCTGGCTTCAGTAAAAACACATAGTATCAGAGATTAGAGGTGAAAGGAACCTTAGAAGTCTCCAAGTTTAATACTCTCCATTTTACTGCTGGAGATACTGAGGACCTCCCTAAGGTCACATTAAGTGGCTGAGCTGAGATTCGAACCTATATCCTCTGGCTCCAGTTCAAGGACTCTTCATTATGCTGTCTCCAAGCTGCACCTTACATGGAGGTCATTCAAGACTAACTTGGTTTCTTTTTTGGATCAGATCACTAAAATGGCAGGACGAAGAAATGATGTGTATAGGTAGAGTATATCCAGGTTTTAGTAAAGTATTTGATAAAATTAAAAACAAACAAACAACCTTACCTTCTGTCTTAGAAGCAATACTGTATATTGGCTCAAAGGCAAAAGAATGGTTAAGGGCTAGGCAATCGGGGTTAAGTGACTTCCCAGGGTCACACAGAAAAGAAGTGTCTGAGATCATATTTGAACCCAGGAGCTCCCATCTCTAGACTTGATTCTCAATCCATTGAGCCACCTAGTTGCCTCCTTGTTAACTTATTCATGTTGTTCTTGTGGAAAGGATGCATAGATGGGAACTAGATCAGAGGTATAAATACATGACCATATTCCCAACTGCAGCCTGAACCAGATTAATTTTACATTTATAATGGGGAAGGGGCAACTTCATGGCTCAGGGGATTGAGAGCCAGATCTAGAAGCAGGGAGGTCCTGGGTTCAAATGTGGCATCAGATAATTCTTCGTCATGTGATCCTGGGCAAGTCACTTAACCCCTATTGCCTGGCCCTTACCACTCTTCTGCCTTGGAACCAATACACAGTATTGATTTTAAAGATGGAAGGTAAGGGTTTAAAAAATGTAATGGGGAAATATTTAACAACATAAATAAAAATACAATAAAACATATATTACATTTTAAACTAAGTCAATATGCAATCCCCAAGAGAATCCTTGTGCATGGATTAGTGGTCTCCATTTCTATTTGAGTGTGATACCACTGGGCTAGACAATAGTTCAATTAGATTGATTTGGAAGGGATGGAATTACTGGACCCAAAGAGTAGTGGCCATTAATGGTTTGATGCCATTTGGGAATGTTTCCAGTAGAGTGCCTTGGAGATCTGGATTTAGCTGTGTGCCTTTTAACATTTGTATCAATAACTTGGATTGAGGCTTAGACGGAATACTTATCAAGTTTCTAAATGACATGTAGCTTGGAGGTAAAATAATAATTGCTAGCATTTATAGAGAGCTTTGGGGCTTGCAAAGTGCTTAACAAATATTATCTCATTTGATCCTCTTAACAACTTCTCTTCTCAGCAGCGGTCACAGTCCCAACATCTTAGTTTCCTCTTTTGTTCCTGAGCTCTCTCTCTGTCTCTCTCTCTCTGTCTCTGTCTCTGTCTCTGTCTCTCTCTCTCTCTCTCTCTCTCTCTCTCTCTCTCTCTCTCTCTCTCTCTCTCTCTCTCGGAAAGTGTCTGATAAACTCATCCCTAATCTTAAAGGGGAGGAATGAAAGATTGAACATATTCCTGTTCCCAAAGAGATTTAGATCAATGAAGAGAAACTATGAAGGATGGTGTTATTTAACCCAAAGGAGTGACTATCTAAGGGGTGGGGCAGGAGGAGATAATTTCAGACACTGGCAACTGGGAGATGATTTTATTCTGAGGGGGGAGGAGGCTTTCTTCACCCCTAGTCCTCAATACTGATTCTGGGAGAGAGGTGGCTTTGAGAGATAAGGAGAGCAGATGGCAATTATAATCCTGCCCCTTCTCTCCCCCCCAACTTGGACCCAGCCCATAAATTCATGCAGGGATGGCTCTGGTAAACAAACAAACCATAACACATTAACCTGCCCTAGCAGTGCTCCCCAGGTTCTATTTCTTAGGTTCCCCAGGCCCTGGGAATTTCTTCCAACTGGAGCCAGCCTGATGTTACAGATGTGGGTTGGATTAGATGGTCACGGAGGTTCTTTTCAACTCTAAATTTGATTCTTCTGTGATTCTTGAGACTTGAGAGGTGCTCTGGCTGTCCTAAAAGCAGCTTTTAATCCAGTAAGCATTTAATAAGTGCCTACCACGTGCCAGACACTGTTCTGGGCACCATGGATACAAAGACAAAAGTAAAAGCACCCCTGCCCTCAAGGAGCTTGCATTCCCAGTGGGAAGGATCATGTACTCAGAGAAATACAACTACGATAACTTTAGAAAAGAGAGAGCAGCAGCTTCTTAGGGGATATAGAAAGGCTCGCTAAAGAAGATTGCCTTAAAGGTAGCTGGAGATCCTAAAAGGTAGATTGAGGAGTACATGAAGGGAGAGCATTCCAGGTATGGAGGACAGCTTGTGCAAAGATATGGAGGTGGGAGATTTCAGGATCAGCATACTTGTCAATTTGACTAGAATATAGAGCATGTGAAACTGAATTATAGGAAGTAAGTCTGCTAAGGACAGTTGGACCCTGGCTGTGAAGGGCTTCAGCTGCCATGTTGAGGAGATATTTTTTCTAGAGTCAGGAGAATCACTGAAGATCCTTGAGCAGGGGAGTGACTTGGTCAGACGTGCTTAAGATAGATCATATTGGCCACTGTGAGGAAAATGCAATGGAGAAGAAAGAAGCTAAAATCAGGGAGTCTAATTAGGAGACAGGTGATGGTGACAAGGGCATTTACCATACATAAGAGTTATGAGAGATTAACTGCTTGATTGATAGATGAATGAATCAATGAAAAAAGCATTTATTAACCACCGCCTATGTTCAAAGGGTTGTACTAAGTATAATGGACCATGAACAGAAAAGCAAGGCAGTCCCTGCTCTCAAGCTTACATTCTCATAGGAAGAGACAATGCATAGAGATTAGAATTCCCTGTGGTCTTTAGGAGGAGGTAGCAAAGCAAAAGATAATGCATCTTGAATATGGTGAGAGTCCAATTAGGAGGCTGTTTAGACAGATCAAGTGAAAGGTGATGAGAGCTGAACCATGATGGTGGTTGTAATGAATGGAGAAGACTAATGCTGTTAAGGGAGAATCTATAAGATATGGCACTTGATTATATATAGTGAGGGAAAGGGAAGGGTTGAGGATGTCTCTGAGGCAGTGAATCTGGGAGACTGGAAGAATAGCCTCAGCAGAAATAGAAGAGCTGGGAAGCAAAGAGAGTTTGAAGATAAAGATGTTGAGTCTGAGATGCCTATGGGCTATCTATCCATTTGATGTAGCCTTGGTGTTCAGGAGAGAGGTTAGGGCTGTATATGTAGATAACCAAAGAGCTCAAAATGGAATCCACTGGAGCTGCTGAGATCTCCATGGAAGAATGTAGAAGGAGAAGAGAAGACCCAACACAGAGCCTTAACTGACATCCACAATTAAGCCATGAGACATTTGTAATGACTCAATAAAGGACCCTGAAAAGGAACTATGGATAAGTGGGAAGAAAATCAGAAGCCAAGTGGCCCTATTTGTCTTCAATATCATAGCTATTCCCTCTAGCATCCTCTTAATCCAGCTATTTCTAGAACAAAACCCGAGTTGCCATGCCTGTTACTGACTCTGACTAAAAGGTTTCCTCCCAACACTGAAGAGCACCAGTGCCAAGTCTCTTCTTGTGACTTGGGGTCTTTGGCCTCTTCTCGAGCAGAGTCCTCTAATCTCTAGAACCTTATTCACAGCTAGTCTGCCTGGAAGCAAATCCAGGATTAGAAGGATTTGTATTCCGTCACATTAGCTCCCCTGCTGTGTGAGTTGAAGGTGGGAGGAGAAGTTTGGGATTGTGGGGCAAACAAAGGTGGATTAGACATACTTAGTTCTTGATTACAGGGAACTCTTATAAGGATGTATTGTTCCCCCACCCACCGCATTATTCTTCTTCAAAAAATTCTTTATTATAAGGAATGGCTCTATGGCAGTGATGGGCAAACTACGGCCTGAGGGCCAGATGTGGCCCCCTGAGATGTTCTATTGGGCCGCACAACATTTCTCCTAATCTGACAAATACAACGAGTATGGTACAGTACAATGAAACTTTGAAAGAGTTGCCTTAGAAACAGACTGACAGGTGAGCATTTCCTTTCCTTTGGCCCCCTCTTTAAAAAGTTTGCCCATCACTGCTCTAGGGGATGGGAAATCCAGGGGGCCATGTAGGAAGCAGAAAAACAAAAGATACCAATAACTTGTATTAAAATTTTAAAAAAGAATCAGGCAGAGTATACAGAAAGGATTAAAAGGAGAGACTAGAGGCCAGAAGGCTAATGGGGAGACTTTTGATAGCCTCAGAGAGGTAAGAAGGAAGCGAAGTGATAATAATTGCTATTTATATTAACTCACATTTCCCTCACAATCTCATGAGGTCAGTGTTATTATCACTTTCATTTTATAAATGAGGGTAAGAAACAGGCTCAGAGAAATTCAATGACTTACCCAAGGTCACAAAGCTAGCAATTTATCTGAGATGATGAGATTCAAACTCAGGTCTTCCTGGCTCTCAGACTAGCTCTATTGGATATTACATCATAGAAGACCAGAGCAAAGAAAAAAGGGAAAGAGAATGAGAGAGAAAGAAGAGTAATTAACAGAGGAAAGAGGAAAAGGAAAGAGAAGAGGAGAAGAGAAGGAACAAGAATGAGATGGGAAAAAACCAGAGGGTTGGAAAGCAAGAAAAGGAGGAAGAGGTAAAGAGTTGGGAAAGAAGGATGAGAGTAATAAAGGACCACACAAGCTATTTAGTCCAACCTTCTCATTTTGCAGATGATGAAACTGAGGCCCAAGGAGGCTCTGACTTGCCTGAGGTCATAATACAGAATAAACATCAGAGACAGGATTTGTACCTAGTCCTTAGATTCCAGAGCTTCCACCCCACACCCCCATCACAATGCCAGAAGAGGAAGGGTGTAGGGGGCTGGGTTGGGATAGCACTGTTTAGGAGATGGGTAAATTTTGCAGCCCAGCAAATTTGCAAAGGGCTTTCCTGAGCCTGGAAGAGCAGCCATCCAAGGCTAAGAAGAGGCTGCAACACTTCTCACCATTATGAAGATGTAGAGGTTCTACTGAACTCATGTGCTGTCCCCATAGAAAGAATGAGAACAGAGAAAGGGCACAAAGGAGGACACCCAATTCTTCTCTAGTGAAAATAAAACAACAAAATAATTTGACCCTGTCTTGGTCCTGTCATCAAACTTTCCAGTCTTGGCTCCAGTCCCATCTTGGGAGGTGGTGGAGGGGGGGATGCCTCAGGTAGAGGGAGTGGGTGAGGGAAAGTGAATTGATTCCCATTCCCAGGGTGCATGCAAGAGTCAGGCAGACGTCACTGTGCAGGGTGGGGCCCCAAGTCTGAGGGGCCACTTCCTTTTTCCCACAGATGAAAAGAGGCAGTCTTCCAAATGTCCCTCCATCCTGCTGTAAAGATCATCAGCAGACAACCCAACCCCCTACACACGTGCACACATACACACACATGCAAGCAATTTATGTACATTATTTCACTGATTCTCAGAATAATCTTAGTGAGGCCAATGATATTACTATCTCCATCTTCAGGTGAGGAAATCTAAACTTGGAGAGATTATATGATTTGCCTTGGATTATATCAGTATTATGTGTCTCAGGCAGGATTTGAAACCATATTTTTCTGATTCCCAAGCCAGCACTTTCTCCACCAAACCGTGATGCCTCTCACACAAAGACAACATCAGGGAGGCAACGATTAGCTATTTGTTTGAAAAAGCCAGCAGAAGGAATGCTGAAGAATGAGATAGATAAAATAGGGGTCTTGAAGTATGAGAAACAAGGGACAGTTCTAGGAATGAGCTGAAGTGGGTTTTTCTGGGAGTATGGCCTTGAAAAAGAACAAAAAAAGAGATTCTGGTTGTGGAAAGCTGGAAAATGGCCAGTCAGAAAAGCAGTCAGAAATCGTTCAAATCAAGAACTTCACAACCCTGAGGAATAACAAAGCAAGCAACAAGTAGCATTCAGAAGATACTTGCCAGAAAGTTTGAAGCAACAGGACCAAGGCTATACACGCTGAATACTTCAAACACTTTGTTTCAGTTGGAAAGAGAGAGACATAGAGAGACAGACAGAGACACAGTGAGAGAGGGAGAGGGAGGAGAGGGGGGAAGAGAGAGAGAGAGAGAGAGAGAGAGAGAGAGAGAGAGAGAGAGAGAGACAGAGAGACAGAGAGACAGAGAGAGAGAGAGAGAGAAACTTTTTGATCTTTGGAGGAGTTCACTTCCTAAACTACCATGAGGAGGGGAAGAGAAGGAAATCTTGTTTGGAAACATGTCTGAGATTATTCAATTTTGTCCAATCAAATGCTTTGTTGTTTCAATGTTGTTCTCCGCAAACATGATGAACAAATGAATATGTAGACCTGAATTAATTTCATAAATTCTCAACTTCCTAACTGGGTGGGAGCAAGTGAGCCAGACAGGTAAATAACCATTAAGAATCCCTTACAATGTGAAGCTGAGTATGTAGGGGAACACAACAGGTGGGAACCTAAGCAGACATAAAAATGTACAGGACAGGACCAAGGACAGTTCTCTAGGGCGCTCTCAGGTTAGCGTCTATCACCTCCCTTTGGGTTTGATCATTCAACCAGCTGCAAATACTTGTGTCTAGATCCTCTAGACCATATCTTTCGACCTAGCTCCCAAGGATACTATGAGAGATTTTCTCAAATGCTTTGCTGAGATCCAAGTATACGGCATCAATATTATTTCTTCGATCTTTCTGTCTGGTAATCCTGTCCATCAAGGACATGGAATTAACTTAGCATAGCTTGTTTTTTGATAAACCCATGATGGATTCTAGTGATCATGCCTTTTGTTTCAAAGTGTTCATAAACCGTCCCTTTAATAATGTCCTCTAGAATGTTGCTAGGAAAGAAAATCAAATTCATCAGCCTATATGCATTGCCATTCAGTGCAAGAAATAAGCAGGCTTACTTTCTGTAGACTGATGAAGTGCTGCCCAACACTTCTTCTATGTACTCATTTTACAAATGTATCTAGATGTTATTGTAATGGATAGATGCAAATTCACTTTAAACCATTACCAAATTCATAGAGGCAGCCTGACATAGTGGGCGGAGAACTGAGTTCAAATCATGCCCCTGAAACATATGGTTGTAAGACCTTATGTGACACAACTTCTTGGTACTCTAAGCAACTCTAAGATTCTAAGGTCTACACAAGATAGCAACATGAATATAGCAGTAGGAAATGGGGTTCTTTATCCCACTGAAATTGCAGATTGGTCTCTATTTCCTTTATGCTTCCTCAAATTCATAGCAATTTGAGGTTGTTGCATATTTCTTAAATTAATGAATTCTAATGTATGATTGTATTCATATCAGAGGATAATAGGTCAAAAGTTAGAAAGAGCCTTAGAGATCATGCCATTAAACCTCCTCATTATACAGATGAAGCCTAAAAATTTAAGCATTTTTTCTAAGGTCTCACATGGTATAATTGTGTGTGTGTGTGTGTGTGTGTGTGTGTGTGTGTGTGTAGGGGCAGTGTTAGAAAGCACCAAATCTGGAGTAAATAGACTTGGACTCACATCTTTCTCCAAATGCTTGTTACTTACATGATCTTGGCCTAGTCACTTAATTTCATTGGGCCTCATTTTCTTCATCTATAAAATGAAGGGGGCTGAACTAGATAGATGGCCTCCAAATTCCCCTCCAGATCTAAAAATGATGAAAGCCTTAGTCAGAAATAGAACCCAGAGGGGGCAGCTGGGTAGCTCAGTGGATTGAGAACCAGGCCTAGAGATGGGAGGTCCTAGGTTCAAATCTGACCTCAGACACTTCCCAGCTGTGTGACCCTGGGCAAGTCACTTGACCCCCATTGCCTACCCTTACCACTCTTCTGCCTTGGAGCCAATACACAGTATTGACTCCAAGATGGAAGGTAAGTGTTAAAAAAAAGAATTAGAACCCAGGTCTTTTGACTCCAAGCCCAACATACTTTCCACTATACTATGCTACTGTGGCCCCTACAGTCCAAGAAGTTGGGAATCACTATGCTATATCATGTGCTAGTTGCAAATCCAAAAGTTTATATGTGTGAGGGAGTTTTTGGTTGGTTGAGTTTGGGCTTTTAAAATACATTCAAGAGAGGAGCACGGTGGGCTAATTCTTGCTTCTTTTCCTTCTCAGATCCAAAAGCCTCTTGATGCATTAGTCCACTGTAGAAGGGCGCACCCTTATCCAAAGCATTGTTTTGTCATCAGCTTCAAAAAAGCAGGGGCTGGCATCTCTGCCAGGCACTGCCAGGCTCTCTGATCTCCTCCCTTCTCTTTGCTCACTTAGCTTTTGTTTTTTACTGTGGGGTCTGGAAGCAAGACTGGGATATTCATTGGAGGAGTCTGTTACTAAATTACAGAAGGAAAACACAACTCAGCTGGAATCCAGGACATTTTTATAAAAAATAGGTTTGATCAAGTCATCCCTTTGCACAGTGAACTCTAACACTGTCCCACTACCCCCAGATTAAAGATAAGATTTTCTTTGGCATTTGAAGCTCTTCACAACTTGGCCCCTTTCTATCTTTCCTGTATTTTTTACACTTTAATTTCCTACTAGCCTACTTGCTGTTCCTCAAACACAGAATCCGTGACTTTGTATCTGCTGCACTCTCTGTGACTGGAATTCTTTACCCCCTTGAATACTAGCTGTGGGATCCTGGGCAAGTCACTTGTGACTTCCTTTAGCCTCAGTTTCCTCATTTATAACCAGGATATCAGTAGGTTCAAATGAGATGAATGTTAACATTATGAAATACAAAGCCTTACTTTCCTCATCTGTGAAATGAGCTGGAGAAGAAAATGTAGGGATAAAGGGTTAAACTAGAAACAAATTAGAGGAGCAGAGAATACTTTACCTGTCAGGTCTATGGGAAAAGAAAGAATTTATGTCCAAATAAGACAATGAGAACATTATATAATGCTGATAACATTAAATTGAAAAGTTTTTGCACAAATAAAACCAATGCAACCAAGATTAGAATGGAAACAACAAACTGGGGAAAAATTATAGCGAGTGTCTCTGACAAAGGCTTCATTTCTCAACTATATAGAGAACGGAGTCAATTTATAAGAATGCAAAGCATTTCTCAATTGACAAGTGATCAAAGGATATGAATTTTCAGATGAAGAAATTAAAACAATCTTTAGTTGTATAAAAAATGCTCCAAACTACTATGAGAAATGCAAATTAAAACAACTCTGAAGTACCACCTCACACCTATCAGACTGGTTAACACAACAAAAAAGGGATATGATCAATGTTGGAGGAGATGTGGAAAAACGGACCCTAAGACACTGTTTGTTTTTTTTAACCCTTACCTTCCGTCTTGGAATCAATACTGGGTATTGGTTCCAAGGCAGAAGAGTGGTAAGGGTGGGCAATGGAGGTTAAGTGACTTGCCCAGGGTCACACAGCTAGGAAGTGTCTGAGGCTAAATTTGAACCCAGGACTTCCCGTCTCTGGGCCTGGCTATCAATCCACTGAGCCACCCTGCCCCCCCCCCCCAATACACTGTTGGTGGAGCTGTGAACTGATACAACCATTCTGGAAAGCTATTTGGAACCATTCCCAAAGGGCCTTCAAACTGTGCAAACCCTGCAGTACGACTTCTAAGTCTATATACCAAAGAGATCAAAGAGAAGGGGAAAGGACTTGTACAAAAATATTTATAGAGGCTCTCTTTGTGTTAGCAAAGAAATGGAAACTGAAAGGATGCCCATCAATTGAGGAATGGCTGAACAAATTGTGGTATATGCGTGTGACACAATACTATTGCTTAACAAGATGCTAAAAAAACAACAACCTGGAAAGACTTGTATGAAATGATGCAGAGTAAAGTGAGCAGGATCAGGAGAATGTCGTACACCATAACGGCAATGAAGCATGAAGATCGATTGTAAATGACTTCACTGTTATCATCAATACAAGAATCCAGGACAACTGCAAGGGAGTCATAATAACAAAAAAGGCTCTCTCCATTGCTACAGAGGGAACTGACGGAGTCTGAATGCAGACTGAAGCATGTCATTCTTCATTTTGTTTCCTCCTGAATTTTTCCTTCATATAAGACATATGTGTCTTCTTTTACAATATGATGAATGCGGAAATACGTATTGCATATTAACACACGTACAACCTATAACGGGTCATTTGACGTCTTGAGGAAGTGGGAAAAGTGGAAGTAGGGGAGAGAACATGGACCACGAAATGTCAGAAAATGATTACTGGAAATTGTATGGCCATGTAAGCTGGAAATCTTTGTAAAAGATCTTTTTTGCAAAGCACAGTGCTTAGCACAGGATAAGCTCTTAATACATTTTTGTTGACTGACTAACAGAAATGGAAAGTACTGACATCTAGCACAAAGCAGCGAAGGGGCTTCCCTCTCCTCCCCATGTTCTCCCTGGGGAAATGGCTGCTACACACTGACTGCTTTCTCTCCTGTTCCCTTCAATCTTTTCCCAGTGACAGCTCTTTCTCCAGAGTACTAGGGCTAGAAAGATCAAGGGAGTAGTGAGGGAGGGGAGAGAGGGAAGGTCTCTGAATCTAGTGTGATCTGGAGATGAGGGGGAGTGGGATAAGGAGAGATGGAGACTGAGGACATGGCTAGGAGGAGAAGCTAGGATGGGGAAGGAAACCAGGTACTCTTTGGCTATGGCTTTGAAGATTCTGTATCATTAAGGCTTCTCACTTCCCTGAAACCTCCATAGTGTCCACTCAGCACTAGGCCAATTCACCCCAACCTCTAGCAAGCTGAGCCGGTCTCTCCCCTCCCTTCCTGGTCTTTTCCCACATGTTGCTCTTTGGGGTGACTCTACCTTGTGCCTCTACAGAGGTTTGGAGAGGATTGATTGCATGCCTTTGAGGGCATCTGTAGAGAGGAGAGAATTTCTTTTACACCCCTCCTCCCTTACAGAGGGCATGTAGCTTTTTTAAAAGGAGCCAATAGGAGCCACTGCATGCATCCAGTGGGGAATAGGAACACACATTGCAGACACACACAGAGACAGAGACAATTATCCAAGGCAAGAAGCTTCCAGAAGCTCTCCCTGTCCATCGAGAGTTGAACTGCAGAGAGAAGCAGAAACCAGGAGCCCAGCTGCATGACTTTCCCAGGAGAGAGCCTCTACCACAGGCAGCTGCAGAAAGATTCTACGGGAAGAGAAAGGACTTATAGACCCCAGGCTTTGCCACATGGGTATCCCACGAGTAACCCTCACCATGCTCACCTTCCATGTTTGAGGCCACTCTTGTCTTGGGCACCTCCTGGCTGGGAGGGTGCACCCCAGGTTTATGGGAAATGGTTTGCATCCACTATTCATGCTATGCCTTCTAAATGAATACCTTTGCTGAAAGCTCCCTGTGTCTACTGTCATGACTTTTAATGGAAAGCACACCAGCGGGGGCTGTGGTTCTGAACGATAGTGTTACAAGTACAGATACCCAGGTTACCTCTGGAACCCGATATAGAAGCTTCACTTTGCAGAATTAACCCACCATTTGTGTTATTTATACATATAAAATTATATCACAAGGCGCAGTGTAGTGAGGCAAGCAATGAATAAATGCTACAGAGGCAGGAGAGATCAGTTCTAGCTGGGGAGATGAGGAAAGGCTTCCTGGAGGAATTGAAGGCATTTAAGCTGATGGATGGATAAGGTTTCACCAGAAAAGAATGGAGTTTCTTCCAGGTGAAAAACAACCTTAAGCAAAACAGTGGAAATAGGAAAATCTTTGCTGCGTTCAAAGAATCTGAGCAGTCTGGAAGGCAGATCCAAGTCTTTATGATTTCCTGGGCCTCCAGTTTCTCCTCTCTCTATAGCTCTCAAAGTAATTTCCCTTAAGTATGGGTTTAACAATATTATTCTTTTCCTCAGTAAACTCCAGTGGTGTCTTATCCTGGATCAAATATTTAATCTTTATCTCATCCTTCTAACTTTCTATTGGCTGCGTATATGTCTTATAACATATAATTTTTAGTATAGTCGTACATCATATACTTAAACAAATATCCAGGTATAGGAGGTACGTGCTTTTTTTATTGATGGGATTTCTAATCAAAAGTTTGGAGACCATCCATCTCTGGGGAGATGACTTCCTCAATCTTGTTAGGAATAGATTCTGGAGGCTTCCAGGGGAAGGGGGTACTTAAGTTTGATTCTAGGGGTGCCCAGGCTTCCTAGCTCCTATCACCCATTTCCTTTATCTCTGCCAACTCTTATCAGATAAGGCCCAATTCTGATAGATAAGTGGGTGACGAAGGCCATAGGGTTACTCAATAACCGCAGCACCCTTTAAAAAGGTGCTAGGTGGGGCCTACAAGCAGAAGCACCTGAGCCCTCAGCCGCCATGAATATCCTTCTCCTGTCCGCTTTGTGCCTCTGTGGGCTGATCACACTGGCTGGCAGTGTCACAGTCCAGGTGAGTTCTTTTCCTCCAGCCATAGCCTTTTTCATTGGCCTAGAACCCTAAAATTTTAGCATTGGAAGGGCTCTGGGTAAGGGTAATTAGAGTGGAATCTAGCCCAAATTACATGTGAAGGAGATTCCTCTACAATAGAGCCACACAGGTGGCATCTAGGAATGGGGAACTCACTACTTGCTGGCATTAGTTAGGAAGTTTTTCCTTATGTTGTACTCTGTATAATTCCTGTGCTGGCCCCATCTAGTTCTATTCTCCCTTTTTTCATGGATGCTGCAGGAGGATTTTTTGTGTATGGGTGGAACCAGATGACTTCTGAGCTTCCTCTGAGCTCTGAGATCCAGTGGTTCAATAAGCCCCATAGGCTTTCAGCTAGCAAAGACAACTCTTATGTCATGGTGGAGTCATTGATTCAGGGCTGGAAAGGACCTTAGAAGCCATCCAAGCCTGATACCCTCATGACACAGGTGAGAAAACACAGGGCCAGGATCACAGAGTCAGGGAGTGACAGAAGATTTGACTCAGGTCCCCAAGTCCAACGCTCTTATCTCTCCGGGCTGTCTACTTGGCTTTATCCTATCTTCTTTAGGTCAAGCCTTTGCCAATCCATGCAGGAATTGTGTTCTGCTCTGATTACCCATCTCCAGCCCTGGTCTCCCAAACTCTTGTCATCTCATCTCCTTAAGCAAGAAGCCCCCATGTTAGAAGGGGTTATTCTCTCTCCTAGGCTCTGGGGTCAGAAACCCTTTTCCTGATCTGAAAGGGAGAGCCAAGGTCCTGGCCTGAATCTGTTTTTCCTCCGACTCCACTTCCCCTTTAGACACCAGCCCTATCACATATCCAGCTATTTTCTCAATAGATCTAATTTAATTCCAGTCTGTTCAATTTTAATCAAATGTAGTATCCTATATTCAGCCCTTAAGATGGGACTGGAACCTGGGCTCAGCTCCAGATGGGGAAGAGAGAATGAAGCACAGGCTTTGCTTTCTTGGAGCTCACCATCTACTTTGAACCTGGGAGGGAGGGCAGTGGGAAGGAGTCAGGGAGAGAGAAGAGCCTCAAGAGAAAGCTGTTCTTTCCTGGGGCAGGGACAGTGCAGAAGATAGAGCTACAAATGCATGCAGCAGGAGAGACAAGAGGTAGATACAAGAAAGAACTTTCCCACAGTGCTCCGAGAAAGGCTCCTTTGCATCCTTTGCAGATCAGAAAAATCAGGACAATAGAGGCAGCTACATAATACAGTGGATAGAGTGCCAGGCCTGGAGTTGGAAGGACCTGGGTTCAAATCTGGATTCAGACACTTCCTAGCTGGGTAATCTTGGGCAAGGCACTTAACCCCAATTACCTAGCCCTTGCTACTCTTCCATCTTAGAAATGATACTAAATGAGAAGGGAAGGGTTTAAGAAATCAAGACAATCACTTGGAGGGTTGCAGTGTGGCACGGATGGAGGAGTGGAGACCTAGTGACCATCCCACATTCTTGCTGGCTCTTTGATCTGTTGGGGGAGTCTGTTCCTCTCATCCAACATCTCTTTCCCCTTAAACTTTAAGATGCTTTAGAAAAAAATATGTGTTAACAATAATAAATAGTGAGAGCTGATGTTATATAGCTACATATCAGTTATCTCAGTTTTATACACATATAACTGCATATCTATTTAAATACATTTATAGTTACACAAATATGTTGGATTACATAGAATACATATTCCAAGAGACAGTATGGCCATGGAGTCTGGAAAGTTCTAGGTTTAAGTTCTGACTGATGGAGAAGGGAGAGAGAAGAGAGGAGAGGGAGAGGGCTCAGATAAAAGTCCAGTCTCTGGTCCACACTAACCTTATGACTTAACCTTTTAATGCCCCCAACAATAGGAGAAATTGCATTCACTCTTAGATTTTATACAATTAAATTGTAAAATCATTATCACGGCATCATTTATTTTTAGTTTTCTTTTTTGGGGAGAGGGTTGGCATTATGCCTTTAGGACCCGGAAGATTCCTTTTAACAAGAAACCCATAGCTGGGAGAACTTTATATCCACTGATACCTCAGCCTGAGTTAGTTTATTAAGGGAACCCTAGAGAAGAGGAGCACCCGAACTCCAGGGGATGTGAAAGAAGTTGAAAGTCCTTGGGCTGGATGAGTTGGAAGAGAAAGAGGAAAGTTTAGGAGCATCAGAGCCCAGCCACTGAATGTAGTAGGAGTAGGGATTCGGGAGTGAGAGGGGTGGGGAGGGGGAAGAGGACAGGGCCAGCCTGGTGGCACAGCCGGACAGTGACAGTGGTTCTGCTCCACTATCATTGCTTCCTGGTAGTTTTTTTTTATTACTTCACAAACAACAGCAGGACCCTGGGCTGAAGCTGGGGTCAGGCAGGGTGTCTGTTGGTACAGCTGTGAGCTAGGCTCTGTTAGGATGGGAGGAAGGGTGGACCCCTTTCCTGGGGTGTAAGAGATGTCCAGCTGCTTATTTACTCTCTCTGAGACAACTCTGATAGATTAAATTTATTGGATGGGCTGTCTCCTGAGGCAGCAAACTCTCTATCATTAAAAGTATCCCAAGAAGCTGGGTAGCTCCCTCTCAAAGGAGGATATTTGGCCTGGATTAGAAGATCATGGAATTTAAACCTGATAGGGACCTTGGAAGCCAGCTAGTCCTTCATTTTACCAATAAGGAAAAAAAGAGACCCAAATAAAGGTAGTGACTTGCCTAAGATTATCGAAAGTCTTAAAAGTAAAAGAAAACAAATAAACAAAAAACCCAACCCTGGTCCCTAAAGGGGGACTAAATGAGTATTCTTCCCACTAGCCAGGAAGCTGCCCAGAGTACTGAAAAGGACCCTGAATTGGGTATTGCAGGACCTCCCTGCTGAATGACGTGAATGAATCCTGACCATAACTCCTACCTGCATAATGCGAATTTAATTGAATTTAATTAACATTTTATTTCTCTGGCCTCAGTTTCCTCATCTGTAAAATGAAAGGGGAAGACTTGATGAGCTCTAAGATCCCTCCCAATTCTAAATTCTTTGATCTAGCTGAGGTCCCTCTCAGGCAGGGAGAAGTTAAGGCTCTGTAGTTTCTCCTTCCTTCCCTCTGGATGCCAGGGTCCTTGGCTTGAGGTAAGGCCTATGATTTTACCCTGAGCAGAATGGAGCAAATTAGGGAAGGGTTTGGGATGGGCCCTGGAGGGATGAGGAATCAGCTCAGAGAACAGCAATGGAGGATGCTCCTGCTGGCTTCCTTTCAGGATGGAGACTTCTCCTACCCCCTGGAGTCTGTGAAGAAACTCAAGGACCTGCAGCAGAGCGGGATGAGGAGCCGCTCGGCCCAGCACTATGGGGTCCATTTGTGCGCCCACCCGGATCTTCCCAAGGACTTGAAACCCATCTGCGACCGCCCAGATGCAGCCCAGGCTTTCCAGAGGCTGGGCAAGTAGCCTTTTCTCAGATTGGGGCGCTAGGGACGCTGTCCTTCAGAGAAGATTGGGGCTAGCTGAGTATTGATTGGCCAACTTTTGGGATGTTGCTTCTCTGATTGGTGGAACTCGAAGCTAGGGTTCAGCTCTTATTGGCCTGCGCTTTCTAGTCCGCTTCTCCTCTTTTTGGGCCTTGGGAGTAGCTCGGTTCTCCTTCAGCATGTTTTTAGGGGTGACCCTGCGGAATAATAACATTTTCAGGGGCTCTGCCCCGATAGGCAGCTTTGCAAAGAGAGGGTTGGAGCGGAAGCCCCTCCATTTAAGTCCCTCCAAGGGCAGCACCTGGGTGGAGCTGAGCTGAGGTTGGGAGCCGGGCCTAGACCTGGATGCCTTTGGGGAGTGGGCAGGGGTTGGGTGCCAAGACTCTCGGCTGAGGGGTGGAGGGCGGGAGATGTCGAGAGGGACCTGCAGAGCCCCGTTCTTCTGCCTTATTTGTTCAGGAGCCATCGCTGAGGACTCGCACACGTGTGAGATCTGCGCCTTCGCTGCCTGTGCGGGCTGTTAGTCGAAGGGCTGCGATTTCATTCCTCACTTCTGCCCTTCAACTCTGCTTCTGCCCCACCTTGTTGCTGTCTGGGCCCTAGATGTGCCTCTTGTCCGCAGTTCGCCGTAGGAGTCATGGCGAAAAGGACTTACGTGTCCTCCCCAATGCCCCTCTGCCCAGGATGCCATCCAGCTACCGGCAGAGACACGTTCCTCCACCCCAGGGCAGATCTCCTTAGCGCCACCATCTGGGATCACTGCGGAGGCAGAGGGCACGGTTGGGGGGGACTGGAGTGGGGGAGGAGACACGGCTCAGGTCCCCGGTGCCACAGCTTGCATCTTTGACTGACCTGCTTCCTTAATAAACCTAGCTTCTGGATTATTATGGTCTCAGTGTTTGTGTTGGGGGGAAGTCCCAGAACTGAAAGGAGAAATTCCCTTGCCTGCGGTAAATGCATTAGCTGGAATAACCTGTGGACGCCACCCAGCCTGGTGCAGTTATCCTGGGGGAGGACTGATGGATTTCCCTTCAGCATTGCCAATCACACAAACTCCCAGTCTCCTGGGAGAGTCTGGGGATGGGATCCAGAGGTAGAGGAAGAAGGACGGAGGTGTGGATTATTGAGGAAGTTGAGGTAGTCCTGTTGTATTGGAGTGGGGACCATGAGCATGGTGCATGGTCCGAGCTGGGGAGATCTGCTGGCAAGAAGAAACATAGTCCCTGGAGGTCAGCACCCAGGGATAAAGCCTTGGTGACTTCATTCACCCTGGCTCCAACCCTTGGAATCCAAGGCCCTCTCAGGCAGAAGGGGCCATATGGCCACAGACAGCCCTGACTTTCCTCACTGGCTCTTACTAGGTCCCAGGCTAGCCAGATGCTGACCACACCATGTTCACATACAAGCACCTGTCTCCTCTATACTGATCAATAGGTGAGAAAGCCTTCTTCCCTTTGACAAACGGTACACAAAGCTTTGATGTTTAGAGAGGCCAGAGATAAAGACAACAGAGCAACCCAACCCAACCACTGTGACTAAACCCCGAACAATAAAACAGGGTGTCTGAATCAGTGTAGAATCTAAACAGAGGTATCCCTGGGGTGATCCTCAAGGAGATGCAGGTGGTCATCACTACTCTATCTGCTGGACAGATATCTGGGACTTCTCTCCCTGAACCTGCTTCTTCCTATGAGCCCCCAGGTCCCTCTGTCCCCTCTGGTCTTCCTATCCTGCAGCTGCCTGCTCCCTGTCTGCCCTCTCTCAGAGCACAGGCACCTTCTTCTCTAGCCTCAAAGATTCAAGTGTGGGTTTCAGGACTTTTTGACGATTCCTATCTTTGCCCTTTTGGAAGTCTCTAATAAGAGAAAGACATAGATAGCCTTGAATGTTGTCCATTTCCTTTTGTCCAGGTTGATTGCCTGAAGGCCTATGAAATAAATTCTTAGATTCCTAGAATACAAGAGTTTGGAAGAGACCTTAGAGATAATCGAAGTTCAATCTTTGTCATTTTACAAATGAAGGAAACCAAGGTCAGAGAAGGTAAGGGATTTGCCCAGACCTACAGTTAGTGGAAGAACTGGGATTTGAACTGTCTTTATAGGATGTTATGGTTGGTTTAATTCAATTTCTGCACTTGTCCTTCAAGGCTTTCATGGAAGCCTGGTCTGTCTAGAGCAGGGGTCGGCCACGTATGGCTCTCGAGCCATATCTGGCTCTTTTGAGGGACAGATACGGCTCTTTCTGCAGGAGCCATAAAGTCAATTTTTTTCAGGCGCTATTACAGGAGCGCGCACTGTGAGCACTGTACGGCTCTCATGAAATTACATTTAAAAAAATGTGGCGTTTATGGCTCTCATGGCCAAAAAGGTTGCCGACCCCTGCTCTAGAGGCTTATTGCCTCCAAGGAGGATACCTTTAGATTCCTCACCTTTCTTGCCTCACAGTCTTCATTCAATTTGGCTTTTAGCACTGGATTCCTATATACTGTATAAGGAACATCTCTTGCTTGGTTTTCCCCAGGTATTTAATAACTCCACTTACTTTCTCAGAATTTTTTATTCACTTATTCTCTGAGTTCTCCGATTTAGAGGAGAGGGGACCTTAGAGATCACTTTATGAGCATGACATCTGTCACATAGCGACTACCTGAGAAATGCTCATTCCTGGAAAGACTGATGATCCATGAGTTGATGCTGAGTGAAGACAGCAAAGCAAGGAAATACAGAACAGCCACATGGCTACAGCAATTTCAAGGGGAAGAGCAACTACAACAAAACAAATAAAAGAGAGTGTAGTAGCAACGAGACTGTTGGCGGTGCAGTGGATAGAATGCTACACCTGGAGTCAGGAAGAACTGAGTTCAAACCCAGCCTTGGATGCTTCCTAGTGGCATAACTGTGGGCAAGTAAGTCACTTAATTTATATGCTGCCTGCCTCAGATTCCTCATCTGTAAAATGGAGATGATAACAGCATTTATCTCCTAAAGTTGTTGGGAGGATCAAATGAGATAATATTTGTAAAGTCTTTAGAAATGCTTGTTGGATTACAAAGAACAAGCAGTCTCAAAGGAGAAAGACAGCTTCTCTGCCCTGTCCACTTCCTTTGCAGAAGTGAGAGTTTCATGAAAGGATGTCCATCAGTTGAAGGATGGATGAATAAATGTGAACAGACATGATGGTGATGGAATCCTATCATGCTGTAAGGAATGATGAACAGGAAGATTTCAGAAAGAGCCAGAAAGACCTACATGAACTGATGCAGAGTGAAATAAGCAGAACCAGGAAAACACTGTACACAGTAACATCAATATTGTGGAATGATCAAATGTGATAGACTTAGCTGTTATCAGCAATACAATGATCTGGGACAATTCTGAGGGACTTATGACAAAGAATGTTGTCTACCTCTAAAGAAAGAACAGTTGGAGTCAGAATGCAGATGAAAACACATGATTTTCCATTTGTTTATTTGGGGTTTTGTTTTGGGACTTTGGTTTTATATGATTATTCTTTTATAGAAATGAACAATACTGAAATATGTTTTACATGATAATACACATGTAACCCAAATTGAATTGCCTGCCAGCTCTGGAAGGGGGGAAGGAAGGCAATTTGGATTATATAAGTTTGGAAAACTTATGTGGAAGTTTGTTATTACATGTAATTGATCAAAATAAATAAATAAATAACGAAGGACAAAAATCCTCATGCTATTAGTATAAACCTCAAGAGAGCTGAAAGGATCTAATCCATAAACTGTACTGGGGGCAACTATGTAACATAGTGGATAGAAAGCCAGGCTTGGAGTCAGGAGGATCTATATTCAAGTCTGACCTCGGATACTTCCTAGCTGCGGGACCCTGGATAAGTCACTTAATCCCTGCTGCCTATCCCTTGCCGCTCTTGTCTTAGAACTGATACTGACCGAAGGAAAGGATGAAAACAGAACTCTAAATTGCACTGGAGCCTTGACCTTTATCATAGAATCAGCTGTTGCCCTTCATTGCTTGGATAAAACATTGCTTAATAAAAACTGAAGAATGACATTTTAAACAGATGCCATTACATCAAACATTTATAATTGCCAGTTTTTGTGGAAGGAAAAGTCTTCAACATATAGAGACCAATAAAGATAAATCAAGGGCATGTGTGTACAGGATGAGAAACATGTCCCCTCTGTTATCCTGGCTGCCACCCAAATTGTCTGAAAGATTCTCTCAGTGAGCCTAAGGGAATGAGTTGATGTCCTCACGCTTTTATTCATACAAAAAGCAGTTATTTTATCCATTTTGGCAAAAGCCCATAAAAAAAGAACATAGCACAGTGATTTGTCCCTTGAAAGCAATCGGAAAAAAAAGAAGAAAAAAAGTGAGAGAATAATAATTTTAACCTATTTATAAGGTATTTTACAAGTCAAGAGACACTTTTCTGTGAAATAAGAAAAAGTCATTATCCCCACTTTGTAGATGAGTAAATTGAGGCTCATAGAAGGGAAATAACTTGCCTATGGTCACACAATAACAAGAACGAATGTTGGCAGATGTTTATGTGGTATTTAGAAGTATTTGGCCCTCACAATGGTCCTGTGAGGTGAATAGTACAAACATTATTGTCTCCACTTTACAGGTGAATAAAGTGAATGTGTTGTCCAAGGCCACACACCTTTCAGTGGCAAAGGAGGGACTCAAATTCATGTCTCCCAAATCAAAGTCCAGTACTGAAGACTTGTATTCAGAGGATCAACATGATGTAGTGAACAGAGCACTAAGCTTCCATTCAGAAAAACTGTGTTCAAATCTCCCTGCCGCTAACTCCCGGGAGTCTATTTGTCTCAGGTTCTTCATCTATAAATTGAAAAGGTTTGATTAAATGGACTGTGAGGACCCTATGGACAGCTAGGATAGAATGCTGGGCCTTGAATCAAGAAGACCTGAATCCAAATCTGGCCTCAGACATTTACCAAAAATGTGGCTTTGGGCAATTTACTTAACCTTGTTTGCTTCAGTTTCCTCATCTGTAAAATGAACTAGGAATGGAAATGGTAAACCATCCCAGTATCTTTGTCAAGAATATCCCAAATGGGATTTCTATATGAACTGGAAAGACCTCCAAGAACTGATGCAGAGTGAAATGAGCAGAACCAGAAGAACATTGTACACAGAAAGTGAAACATTGTGGAATAATCCAACATAATGGAATTTGCTACTAGTAGTAATACAATAATCCAGGGCATTCTTGAGGGACTTATGAGAAAGAACGCTATCCACATTGAGAGAAAGAATTATGGAAGAAGAAGCTCAAAAGAAAAACTTATGACTTATCACTTGTTTATATGGGTATATGATTGGGGTTTTGGTTTTAAAAGATTGCTCAATAGCAAAAATGAATAATATGGAAAGAGGTATCAAATGATAACATTTGTACAACCCAGTGGAATTGCTTGTCGGCTCTGGGAGTGGCGAGGAGAGAGGGAAGGGAAGGAAAATGAATCATATAAACATAGAAAAATATTTTTAAAAATAAGCTAAAATAAAAATTTTAAAGAAAATAAAGAAAAGAAATCCCCAAATGGGGACATGACTGAAAAACCACTGAATAATCACAAAGGTCCCATCTACCTCTTAAACTTGAATTTTCTCTCTACTATATGAGGACGTCTGTTTATCACGTAATATTTAAATGGATTCACAAACTCATTATGGGTACTCCCTTCATCTGTGTGGAACACAACCCACCCACGCCTTTTCTTCCTGGGTAATTCTGGTCCATGATTTTCCTTACCTTCTCTATCAAGGATCAACACAGTAACCTGGAGGATTTTCTCTATATCTTTGACATTATTCAGAGAGTAGCTGAGGCCCCAGGCTATCCATCTTATCATTCCTTACTCTTAGTAGTTCCTTACCCTTTCTGATCACAGCTCTCCTGGAGGATGTCCTTTGTGCCCCATCCTCTGCCCCATTCACTGCAGTGAAGTAGAAAGGGTCAAGCAGGCTGTTAATGAAGCCTAAACCCCCAATCCCCACCAGAAATTGGGTCTGTTGTGCTCCTAAGTCTGTTGGAGGCCAGGACTACTTGGAATTATTTTATTTTTGCTTGCTATAGCAAGTTAGCAAAGCAGAACTCTACAAAGTAATGACATAATCTTGTTTGAGAAAGTCACTATCAATATAGAAACTATAAAGGAATTCTTAAACGTAGTAAGCAAAAAAATTAGTACAATGAATACACTCAGCAAAAACACATATTGTAATGGAAATTGAATGTAGTAAAGGCATACAATTATTATTGTAAAAAGAATTATAATAGACTACCTCTTCTAGGTCCAGTGGAGCATACCAGGACATAAGGTCACAGAAATTTCTCAACTACTAGAAAGAGAGAAAGATAGCTAGGAGGAGCCATAGTGCATAGAGCATTAGGCCAAGAGTTAAGAAGACTTCATCTTTCTGAGTTCAAATTCAACCTTAGACACTTACTAACTGTGTGACCATGGGCAAGTCACTTTACCCTGTTTGCCTCAGTTTCCTAAATCATCAGTATTTCTATTTACCAACAACAAAATCCATTATTAAGAGATAGACAAGGAAATTCTATTTAAAATCATGCTAGACAAAAAAAAAAAAAGTACTCAGGGGTATACCTATCAAAACAAATCCAAGCATTATGAACAAATTATGAACAAAAAAAACCAAACAATTACAAAACACTCTTCACACAAAGTCAGATCTAAACAATTGGAAAAACATTAATTGCTCATGGATAGGTTGAACCAATATAGTGAAAATGATAATTCAACCTAAATTAATTTATCTATTCAGTGCCATACCAATAAAACTACCCCAAAATTATTTCATAGAACTAGAAAAAATAACAACAAAGTTCATCTGCAAGAACAAAAGGTCAAGAATATAAAGGGAATTAATGAAAAAATATGAAGGAAGGAGGCCTGGTTGCACCAGATATCACACTATACTATAAAGCAGTAATCATCAAAACAATCTCATGCTGGCTAAGAAATCAAGTGGTGGATCAGTGGAATAGATGGCACATAGAAGTTCATGTCCATAGCCTCATTTCTCAAATATATGCAGAACTGAGTCAAATCTATAAGAATACAAAACATTCCCCAATTGAGAAATGGTCAAAGGATATGAACAGGTAGTTCTCGGGGAAAGGAATTAAAACCATCTATAGTCATATGAAAAAATGATCTGAATCACTATTGATTAAAGAATTGCAAATTAAAACAATGCTTAGTTACCACCACACACCTACCGGGTTGGCTAATATGATCAAAAAAGAAAATGATAAATGTTGGAAGGGATGTTGGAAAATTAAAACCCTAATACACTGTTGGTGGAACCATGAACTGATATAACCATTTTGGAGAGCAATATGGAACCAGGCTCAAAGGATCATAAAATTATGCATACCCTTTGATCCAGCAATATCACTACTGGGTCTATATCCCAAGTAGATCAGAGATAAGAGAAAAAGACCTACCTGTAACAAAATATTTTGTCAGCTCTTTTTTTAGTGGCAAAGAATTGGAAACTGAGGGGTTGTCCATCACTTGGAGACTGGATGAACAGGTTGTGGTATATGGTTGTAATGGAATACTATTTTGCCATAAGAAATGATGAATGGGATGCATTCTGAAAAACCAGGACTTATATGAACTGATGCAAAGTGAAGTGAGCAGAACCAGAAGAGTAATGTATACAGTAACAGAAATATAAAAAAAATACTCAACTGTGGAGGACTAAACAAAGGAAAGCAAGTCTCCAAAATAACAACAAGGGACTCATGGAGAAAATGCTATCCATAGCCAAGGTAGGAACCACTAGAATCTGAGTGCAGAATAAATCATACCATCTTCTATTATATTTCCTTCACGAAATTTCTACTTTATGTGTGATGTGTATCTTCTATTGTGACATCAGCAATATGGAAATTTGGATTACATGAAAGCATGCGTATAACCTATATCAGACTTTTTTTACTGCCTCAAGGAAGGGGGAAGAGGGGAGGGAGGGAGAAAAACCTGAATTTTAAAATATCAAAAAAAATTATCAAAAATTTGTTTCTGCATGTAACTGAAAAAATAAAGAAAAAATTAATAAAAAACAAATATCCAATCTTCTCAACCCCCTGGATGGGAAGGAAAAGGTAGGACCAGCACCAGGACAGGACAACTCCTTTTCTGTACCACAAGGAATAATAATGACTTCCATAAAGCAATTAAAATGTTCAAAGTATTTTACATGTTTTCTCATAAGAGTCTCATGACAACTCTGTGAAGTATTACAAGTATGGTTATTCCCATCTTACATATAAGGAAACTGATGTTCAAAATAGTTAAGTGAGTGAAAACTAATTTCTCCCCATTCTATTTAGATGACTCTGTGCTATTTTTGGTTATCTCATCAAGTCATTTACAGAACACAAAGACCCAAAAGGCATAGATATCTTGTCAACTGTGCTACTGCTGCTCCCTTTTTCCCACAAGAAAAAGGTACTCAACCTCCAGGGACCATGTTTCCACTTCCCTGGGGGTGGGGTGGGGGAAATAGGATTTTCTCAGCTTCTTTAAAAAATAAAAAAACAAAATTTAATTATCAAGCATTTGTTTTTCCTTCTGCTCACATCCCCATACTATACACACACATTCTCAGAATGAGATAAGAAAACAAAATCCTTATAAGAAAAAAATTATAGTCAAGTGAAACAAGTATTGGACTTGTCCACTCAGCTTTGAATGCCCATCTTGGGCTGAGCCATCTTATTTTATGGCTTACAATTAGGAAATTATGGAATTTGAGGATCTGAAGGAATATAGGCTAACAAACAAGTCTTCTCAAAAATTCAACATAGTATATGTATCCAGCCTTCTGGGGGGCCGTCCTCACACGATCTTCACTTTGGGTGGATTCAGCAGAACATACAGGTTGTCCAGCGGTTGTATTCTGCTCTCAAGGTAGGTGAGTAGTTCATCATTTTTTCCAATCATGTATTTCTCTAATGGCATTCTTTATACACTTTCTCCTTTAAAATCCCTCATTTGTAATATTCTTGCTGATGCCCTCCACTAATCTCTACATTACTCTTTGGGAGATCCCAGAGACTGATATTTCTTGACTTGAAGTCAGTGGCATGCTGGTAAATGTTTAACAACCACTTTTCTAAGGTGAAAAAAAACCAAATGCATGTTATGCTTTTAAATTTGATGTAAATTATTAACATTTTCTCCATCTCTTGCTTAAGTCTACACAATAAATAAAATAATGTATCAAGCCCCAATGTCATTTGACAATTTCTGAAATGCAAATACTCACACAGAAAATTTAACAATCAACTCTCTTGAGCCAGAGGGAACATACTTCTACTTGCAGCCATACAAAAAGGAAGAGGACAAGAAAAACAATTCCAACTCGACCTATTTAAATGTTAGGTTTTTTTTTGAAAAAGCTTATCCTTTATCTTAAAATTGATACTAAATATCAGTTCCTAGGCAGAGGAGAGGTAGGGCTAGGGGTTAAGTGACTTGCCCAGGGTTACACAGGTAGAAAGTGTATGAGGTCAGATTTGAACTCAAGACCTCCCATCTCCAGGTCTGGTGCTCTATCCAGAATCACCTAGCAGCTCCTAAATATGTTATTAATATCTGAAAATGGGAAATGAATGGAGAAAAGAACTTTGATGCCAATTATAGCAATTTCATACAGAAATTTAACTGATGAAAATTGTGAGAGCAGAGAGATCAAAGGAACCTGGAAGCCTCCTCCATTAGCAAACACTGGATCTCTTTGCCAAACAGAACTCTATAGCAGCCAAAGGCAACACTGATATAGGCTATAAATGAAATTATAAAATTTTATAGAGAAGGAAAATTATGAGCTGTGTTGCTCCATAAAAAAAAAAACAAAAATCAATAGAGGGGGAAAATAACAAAAATTATATATATATATATACACACACACATATATAATTATAAATTATAAATATACAAAAAATTAAACAAAGTTCAGTGATAGACCCATTTAAATAAAATCATTTCAAGGGCATTTAAATATGAAACTCGAAGGAGGATGATACTGAAGAAAAAAAACTGGGGAGTGAGGGGGAGGATCTGAACTGTGATTTCATCCATTTAGGGAATATCTTTCCAGGGTGAACTTTTTTTTTAAAACTCTTACCTTCTACCTTAAAATCAATACTGTAGATTGGTTCCAAGGCAGAAGAACCATAAGGGTTAGGCATTGGGTATTAAGTGACTTACCCAGGACCACACAGTTAGAAAATGCCTGAGGCCAGATTTGAAGCTAGGACCTCCTATCTCTAGGCCTGGTTCTCATTCTCCTGAACCACCTCGTTGCCCACTCCATGATGAACTTCTGCACCTCCAATGCTAATGGGCACCTCCTACTCTATAACTTAAAGGTTTAGAGAATTGTCTGAATCAGAGTTCATAAAGCCAGGAAGCCTCAGAGGTGGGACTTAAATACAGGACTACATGTTGCCTTTCTGCTGGAAAATATTGGTAGCAAAAAAGGTAGGCTTTTGTAGTAGAGAGCAACTTGAAATCATTGAAAGCATTTTACAAATGAGTTCATTCTATAAAATAGTTGCTCTTGACTAGAAATGCCTCTTTTCTTGACAAGGATGGCAAATGTTTGTTGACTAAGGAGATTTTCTGGGCTTTTTAAAACTTGAGTCAACAAACAATGATTATAAGAGGTTCTTTTATTTATAAAAGTTCATTTTGGATGTGGTTAATGCTTTATACTGGCTAATGTTCTGTAATAAGTAAAACTATTGAGGTCAATATCTTTCTTTATTCTATTTCCTATTTTTCAGAGCTGGCATCTTGTTTGAATAGGTCAGGATGATGCTGTTGTTACTGTCTACAGTATCTTCTTGGCTTTATCCTTTTTTATTCATTCACTCATTTATTTTTATAAGCATTTATCATCTCTTTCCCAATGCCCCCTCTAATTGAACAATTAAAATATGAAAAACGAAAATATGAAAAGATCATGACCAATGTATATTGTTCAGCAAAATGAATCCACACTTTGGCCATGTCCAAAAAAGATGTGTGTCTTCTTCTACATCTTTGATTTCATCATCTCTCTGGCAGGTATTTTCACCTCTATTTCTTTGGATTAATAGTTTATCATTGCATTGTTCAGAGTCCTAAAGTCATTTTCCAACATAATTCCATTTTATCCTCCTCCCTCCTCCAATTTGCCTTTGATTTTGACTTTTGGGCTAACTAATGATGGTCTGACTGTACATGGATCGGTGGTCCTAGTATGATAGCCCTATCAGCTTTAGGCCATTTCCTGTTTGTAAAAAGTCAATTCTGCATTTTTTGATGTCATTTGGTGATCACCATTCTTAGTACTTTTCACCTCTATTCTTGAGAAGGTATTAATTCTATAAAGGCATGATGCCTTTGAGTAGCCTCTGGCTTCTTGTGTTCCATAAAGCTATGGAATATTTTTGCCATGTATCTTGTAGCTCCTTCATTCAAGCCAACAAATATCAAAGTATACATTGTTGATTTGGTGGATCTTATCAAGTTTTTTTCAGAATTTCTCCTCTATTCTCTGTAACATATATTGTTACATAAGCTTTGCAGAATCACAGAATATCAGAGTTGGAAGGAAGCACAAAAACCACCTGGATCAACCTGTACCTAACCAGAAAATTCCTCTGTCTTCACACCCAACAAATGTCACTCAGCCTCTGGATGAAGACATTTTACATTAAAAATATGAATCTGACAAATCTGAACATGTCTCTATATAAAGAAAAATAGAAAAAAGAGGACTGTGTGTATAACTATGAATGTCCTCTGGGCAGTCCTAAGCAAAGCTAAAGCTATAATTGGTCCACGTAAAGTGGAGGGAATGCACAGGAAGTGACACAAAGAAGTGTCTTTAAAAGCAGCAGCAACTTCCTGTTGAGTCAGTTCTTTGCAGTTCTTGGGAATTCAGAGTTCAGGTTTGAATTGGAGTTGGAGTTGGAGGCTGGTGAAGGATCTGCTTCATGGACCTGAGACTGAAATTTTGTGAGACTATTCTTGAATTTCTCCCTTTGACCTACCACATGGGTGAGTGAAAAGGCTGAATCTTTTTCCTGGCTTTTCTGGAGGTACTAGCCTTTGGAGAGGCCCCTCATCTTGGAGGAGGCCTTGTGACTAGAACCCTTGTTTAATTTACCTCTGGGCCTCTCTTTGCTTGGGCCTCTGAAGCCCTGACTGGTTTGGACAGGGCAGGAGTCATTATCTACTCTCTCTTTCATTTCCTTGCTTTCACTCTTTCTCTTTTTGTAAATAAACTACCATAAAAAGTCATCCTGACTTGAGTAATATATTTTCGGCAATCACCTTTTTATACATTTAGTGCAATCTTTACTTCTTAACCCTTACACAATGAATATGAAGACTTAAGAGAAATGTGGGAAGACTTGTATGAATGGAAGGAGTCTAATACAAGCAGAACAAAAATGCAATTTACACAATGAGAACAACAAAGTACAAAGAACCCAAAAAATTACCTGAAATGCTGTGTAAATATAATGGTCAGACTTGATCTGAGAGAAGAGCTGGGATAACATACTTCACCTCATTTTAATTCATAGGTTCTAGACTATGGGGGGTGGAATACTACATACATGTCAGAATTGATGTATTGGTTAGCCTTTCTGAATTACTCTTTTAAAAAAATGTAACAAGGGGGCAGTTAGGTAGCTCAGTGGACTGAAAGCCAGATGTAGAAATGGGAGGGCCTGGTTTCAAATCTGGCTTCAGATACTTCCCAGCTGTGTGACCCTGGGCAAGTCACTTGACCCCCATTGTCCACTCTTACCACTCTTCCACCTATGAGCCAATACACAGAAGTTAAGGGTTTAAAAAAAACTCTACATAGAATTAATTAGGAAAAAAAGACACCATACCTAAGTGGATGATGTGGAGAACTCCAACAAAAAGTGTTAGGAGCTCTGAGTTCCCCTTTACTGTACTAACTAATACATCAGTTTAAGCTCACTTTTCCTAGATTCTGTATGTACTTAGGGAAGAATGCATCACAGACTTTTGGGGAATGTTTTAGATCACATTTTCTTTTTTTTTTTAACCCTTACCTTCCATCTTGGAATCAGAACTGTATATTGGTTCCAAGGCAGAAGAGTGGTAGAGGTAGGCAATGGGGGTCAAGTGACTTGCCCAGGGTCACACAGCTGGGCAGTATCTGAGGCCAGATTTGAACCTAGGGCCTCCCGTCTCTAGGCCTGGCTCTCAATCCACTGAGCTACCCAGCTGCCCCCTACATCACATTTTCTTACTATGCTCTCTTAGTCAATATGTCTTTCTAAAAGTCAATTAAATCTGGCCAGTTAATTGATATCAACTGGTAATTGTGTTCGAAAGCACACTAGTGGGGGCTTATGAGCTATATACTTAGAATATTACACACCCCACATTTCACTGCTAACTTGATTCTTGAGGGAATGTAATGGCCATACTCTGGGGACCCACTTGGTCAATGTGTATTGGAATCAGGATATATCTGTATCAGAGCATAAGCTACATGAAGAATGAGCTGATGGGTAGGGGAGAGGGAGGGATATTTTTGGAAGTGAAGGTGACATAAAAAAGATATCTAAAAATATTTAAGAGGGAGAAAAGGCTTAGAGGAGACATGATTAGAAATTGTTTTTAAGTATTTGAAGCTGTCCTACGGAAGATGGATTTGAAGCTCTATTTCCCCTAGAAGGCAGTACCAGGAGGAACAGCAGAAGTTTTCAGAGAGACAGATTCAGGCTTCTCTGTGTTATTGTAATTATCTCAAATGAAAAGGCCTGTCCTAGAAGGTTACAAGGCAAGCATTGCCAGAGGTCCAGAAGAGAGCACTGGTTGACCATTTGTTGGGAATGTTGCAAACGTAATCCCTGCCCAGGGTCATGTTGAGTTAGATACCATTTGAGGACTCGTTGAGCTCTGAGGTTTTGCGAGTCTGTAGTGAGTCTGAGAAGGGCAGCACCTGAGAAGGGCAATGGTGCTGTTGGGAGAAATAAGGAAGTTAGGAGGAGCAGCCGGTTACAGGGGAAAGATCAACTGGAGTTGAGAAATATTTAGTCAGATGAGGGTAACGATGACAACCACCTGACCAGATTGTTGTGAAGATCAAATGAGATGACATATGGAAAGTGCCTTACTAACCTATATAAATGTTTCCTCCTGTTATTGTTATGGGCAGCTAAGTGGCACAGGGAATAGAGCACTGGACCTAGAATCAGTCAGGAAACCTGAGTTTAAATCTGGTGCCTGGACAAGTCTCTTAACTCTGTTGATCTCAGTTTCCTCATCTGTAAAACCATCTGGAGGGGAAATGGCAAGGACACCTAGATGGCACAGTGGATAGAATGCTGGGTTTGGACTTGGGACAGTATGAGTTCAAATCCAGCCTCAGATACATAATAGCTATTTGACCTTGGGTAAGTCAGTTAACCTTGTTTGCCTCAGTTACTCATCTTTAAAATGGGGACACAAATGGAGAAGGAAATGGTAAACCACTCCAGTGTCTTTGCCAAGAAAACGCCATAGGGTCATGTAGAGTTGGACCCAACTGAACAACAACAGCAATTATTATTGTTATGCTCACTCCCTTTTTCCAACAACTCAAGTCCCCTGGCCTTGGCTTAGCCTTCACTAGGGACGTGTCTACACTAGCCCCCTCAACTGTATGATGTGAAGGTCTCTTTCCCCAAGGAAATATTGGATTAAGGCACTGAAAGCCAATGTTACCATTAAGGGCATGGGAGAAGGTAAACTTTGGAAGATGAGATGCCGGGAGGAAGGAAAGACAGGTTTGACACCCAGGACTACCCACCAAAATAGGAATTATGGGGTAGGATGGAGGTATTACACTGGTGAGAGTGGGGGGATCTGTGGTGTCAAGGGTAAGGATGGGAGAATGGAAATGAAATGGGCCTGGCTGTTGAGGACCAACTTTACTTATTCTGCAAACTTGCCTACCACATACAGGGTTGGGTTGAAAACACAGAGCCTTCTGGGTTTATAGCTATTAGCTACTTGTTGAGAGAATGAAGAAATGAAGGCATAGAAGTATATATGACTGAATGAAACATCCTCCCCTCCAGCCCACAAATGACTCCTTCCATCACTGGCTAGCTCTTCCAGTCTCCTGGGAGTCATGCCTAGGAGTTTCAGAAAGGCAAATTTTTTGGCTTGCTATAAGGGGAAAACTTTTTAACTATTAGCAAAGCCCCCGAGTGGGAGGGGCAGTCCATTAAAGATTCTTGGACTAATTGGAAGAAAACAGGAAATACTCTCTCTGGTCTAATCCCTCTAATCTTAATCGACTACTAGTGAGGATTTAGTGCTTCCTTCATCAAACCAAGAAATGCTCTTGGCTCTTTGCTTACACAGCACCCACAGATTCCCTGTGTCCTTAGCCCCCAACAATGGAAAAGACTTCCTCTTTTCTTGGTACATTTATAAATTCTTTATTCACTGGCTAACAGGGCTCCTGAAGATTGGTGTACAGCAGGAAGTCTGCCTCAAATTGGACAGGGAGAACTCATCAAGGGCAGGAGTTGTGACTGAGTAGATCTCTTTGGTCGTGGTCCATCCTACAACAACATAAAGGTCCCTTACAAAGGATGTTGCTGCAGGGGACAACGGTGGCGATGATGACGATGATGGAGACGGAGATGAAGGCCCTTCTATCACCATAAGGACATTCCTTCTTCTGGGCTATGGTGGTTTGTGAATGTGGGGATGAGGGGGACTGTGTTGGCCCACAAGGAATCTGGACTTGAGCTTCCCTACCTGGCCTCCAGAGTGGAATGAGGGCCCCTGGTAATTTCTGGGGCTGGGGTTGTCAATTAGCACCCCAGAACAGCTCGGCTCATCTTGCTCTGCTCCCTGGCCAGAGAGCCATTGTTAGGGCCCTCAGGGATCACTTTTCGGGAGAGGCTTTGAGATGACAGGAATCCACAGTCCTTCCCTGGGCCCCATGGAATGGGAGTAGTGGTGGGCTCAGCGTTGGGGAAGTCTCCATCTCCAGACATGTATACCTTTAAACACATTTGGGGGTTGGGGCACGGAGTGAGGTCAGGATGGGGATAAGCCTGACCCAACATCGATTCCTTGTGGTGAGGATTCTCAGCAGCCTGTACAGGCCACGTTTATACAGAGTTCACAGTCTTCTTGGCTGATGTTTCCTAGGGAGGGAATAAAAAGGAGATTGAGATCTGGCTGGAACCGGGCAGGAAAAACTGACTAAGGTAATCTTTTGCTAAAGGGAGCAAAGAGATTCAGATGAAATGAAGCCTAGAAGGGTGATGAGGAGGGATGAAGTGAAGGTCAAGGTAGTAGATTAAACTAGAAGCAGTCCTCGTGCTATTATTTTATAAATGAGGAAGCTAAGGCTTGTATAAGATAAGTGACTTGCTTAAAGTCATGTTGCTAGTAAGTGGCAGGTATGGGATTTGAACTCCATGCCAATTCCATGTCCAGCATTCTATTCACCACATCCTGCTCCCTCAAGGCAGAGGAAGGATAAGCTAAAGATGATAAGGAGTTGGGAAGTGGAGGGAGGAGATAAAGAGGATTGAGGTATGGAGTGTTAGAGGAGGGATGAGCTATGGAAAAGTGAGCTGAGGACCTAGAAGATGATAAGGGGAAGGGATTGGTAATAAAGTGGGAAGAGTAAAAGGAGGGAATGAAAGAGGAAGTATGGGAAGATGTAATTAGTGAGCTGAGGAAAACTGAGAAGTAGGGTAAGGAGAGGTCATAGAACAGCAGATCATACAGATGGGGAAAGGGAGGCACAAGAAGTGAGGTGGCCAGGAAGATATAGGACTTGAACTCCCGTCTATCTCCAGGATACCTTATCATTATGCAGCAGGGTGAATAATGAAGTAAGGAGAAGGGGGCTAAGAGGAGCTCATCTGTCAGGCTCAGCCACACCAGGGGAAGGATCTTTGGTGTGTGGGGGACGCAGAGGACACATACTCAGGGCTCTGAAGATGTTGGCAGCTTTGCTATTCTTACAGATGGGCTGGAGGTCGGAGGGCAGTGCTGGGTTGCTGCATAGGATGGATGGGTCTCTCTGGGTTCTCCAGAAATCCTTCGGCTGCTCCAAGAGTTTATCTAACTTCTTCACAGAATCCAGCTTCACCTGGAAGCCCTCATACTGAGGACAGGCAAGGGAAGGGTCAGACGTTTCCAGTTCCCAGCTCTCTGCCCAATAGGGAAGCTCTCGGGATGGGATTGGGGAGCAGGGAATGGGTGATTTGGAAAGTAGGGGCATTGTAGATGTTCCTAGCCAAGGGACCCATTCTCAGCATGGTCGTAGAAGGAAGAACCCAAGACACCTAGAACCCTGGGCTAATTCAAAGTGGAGACAAGACAAGATCAGGCCAGCCAAGTCAGGGATGAGGAGACTGTTCTCCTTCCCTAGGAAGACCAAGGTGATATGATAGATGGCACTGAACTTAGATTCAGAAAGAACTGGGTTCTAATCCCGCTTACTAGCTGGAAAAGTCATTTAAAATTGCCTCGGTTTCTTTATATGAAAAATTAAGAGGGTTAGACATAGTAGCCTCTTAGGTATCTTCCAGCCATAAATCTAAGATCCTACAACTCCTTTCCCCAGATACTTTCCCTTTAGGCAATAGGAGAGTCCTACTCTTGACCTTGGGATATAGCCTCCCATTCCACATTCAGGACCTAGGGAGGGAGGGGTCTTCTTGAAAAATTACTCCTCTCCCCTGGCTACCATTCCCTCCAAACCCATCCCTCTCAGGGAGAGGGGCAGCCCTTGACCTTTAAACTAATAAGGTCTTCAAGGTTTGCCAATATATTATCTCACAACAGCCCTGGGAGATAGGGATGATTATTGCCCCCACTTAATCGATGAGGAATCTGAGCCCTGGACATAGTGACTTGCAAGCCCTGGACATAGTCACAGAGCAAGTGGCTGAGGCAGGATTTGAAGTCAGGACTTCTGGACTCCAAAGCAGGCATCACCATGCCACCTACCTGCCTCTAAGAAGAGCCAAGAAGGGAAGCTGTGGGAGGAGATGGGGGTGGGGCAGTCTATTGACACAAGTCTCCTAAGTTGCAAGGCCTTGGCCTCACCGGACCTTGGTAAAAGGACTTTTACTGTGGCCAGACCCAGGCTGTGCTGGCCCCTCCCCTCTGGTTTATCAGAGAAGGGAAAGGAGCCAAGAGTCCAGACCAGTCCTCAGAATGGGCTTAGAGCAGAAAGTCAAGGGTGCTGAGTGCGTCCAGCTCTCACGTGGCGCTACGCTACTCCGGAGGACGGGTGGGCTCCGGCCTTCCCCAGGGCATGAGTGCGAGGTGAGTCTGGCTTTCTCTTGGGTCTCCGTGGTTCTCCTCCTACCCCTTTCTAGCCTCCCTGCCGCTGTCAGGATCCTTCCTTTCCTCTCTCCTTCCCTCCCGATAGGGACGGTACAGAAGGATTCTCTCCCCCACCCCGCTCCCCTAGAAGAGCCTGAGGAGGGGGGCAGGGCTGGAGCCAAGTCCCATGAGGTCTCACCTGGATGTATACTGACTGAGTGTTCTGTGCCAGTATCAAGAGCATGGCGGCGACAGCCACGGGGAGCGCCAGGACCTTCATGCTATCTGCCAGTCTTGTTCCCTCTTGCCTCCTGGGCTTCCACCCTGACTTCTCCCCAGTGCCTTATATAAGCCTCGGGGATGACTTCCTGGTCACTCATCCACCCACGTGTCAGAGAAGGGGCGGGAAGTGTCCCTCTGGGGGCAGTGCTGAGGGCTAGGGGTGGGGTCCTTCCCAACTGGCTCTGGGCCAGATACGCACCTGGCTTCCCCAGAGGAGATGTCTCTGGCCAGAGACCCTGAGGCAGGGATGGTCCTGAGCTGAGTTATGAAGTGGTTCCTTAGAGCTGGCTTCGGTGACTTCGCTTTCTACCTTACTTCCGATGTAACAACTCTCCACTTCCCCAAGCCATAACGTGTCCATAGGTGCCTCCTCTTGGCATCTCTCACCAATTGGGATGCCAAAGCAATCGTATTATAGAAACCAAAAATTAAGCACAGGGCCTCTTTCAGACTTCCCCTAATTCATTCTTTTTTTATATGTCAATCTCGTTTTCAAATTAAAAATGTTTAATTTATTATTTATTTTGAACATTCTTTTCTTTTTAAATTTTGGGTTCCATATTCTCTCCCTCTCACCCACTAAGAAGGAAGCCACCAGGATACCAATTATACATGTGAAACAATGTAAAACATATTTGCCATATTGCTTAAAAAAAGTGAAAAAAAGGTTTCAAGTTAGGAAGTTATTGTGGGAAGTAAAATATCTAGAGGACCTCCATCCCAGCTTGGATCCCACCCAATGTAGAAATCAGAGTAGAGTCACATGTCCAACATCCTGGTGTCCCCTCACGCCCCAGCATTAGCATCACCACCCCGTTACCATGGAAGGAGGAGAGGACATTTTTTTTTTTTTACACCATTACCTTCTGTTTTAGAATCAATACTGTGCATTGGTTCCAAGGCAGAAGAGTGGTAAGGGCTAGGCAATGGAGGTTAAGTGACTTGCCCAGGGTCACACAGCTGGGAAGTGTCTGAGGCCAGATTTGAACCTAGGACCTCCTTGTTCTTTACAAACTCATTTTGACTTCTAGTCACCAGTCCATCAATTCTACTCAGCCTTGATTCTACAGTCAATCATTTTTAGTGATTTTAATAACTCTCATGCTTGGCCTTTTGACCTTCCACAATTACCACCATCCTAATACCCTACCCTGGGTCACCCTTACCACCTACCTTCTCTGCTTCTATTTCTAGATGGCTAAATGTTGCTCAAAGAAATCACAAAACCTTGTTGATGATAGTATTTGACCTCAACTGGACCATCTCTTCTACACTACAATCCTTTTTTTTTAACCTCTTATTTATCCAAATTCCCAATAAGGTATATTCCCAAACTATTTTTCCTCAAGACCCCAGACACATACCTCCCTCTTAATTTGAGCAAATTACTTCAAGACTGAAGCCATTTATTTTGAGCTCTTTAAAATCCATTTTCTCATTTCCTCCACTAAATCTCTTTTAGTCTTTAATCATTCTCTCTCTTGAGTCTCAAAACAATGAGGTGTACCTTCTCCTTTCCCAGACTAATCTTCCCATTTCCCCCCTTGATTCTAGTTCTTTCTGTACTTGCAGGACCATGTTTCCTGAAAAGGAAATAAGTTTAGTTTGAGCTAATTTTTTCTTGATTAACTCATGCTGGCTCCTCGTGATCACCCATCACTGTCTTTTTAATGATGCATTCTATAATTTGTCCTTACTTTTAAAGAATTAAGCTGTTTCTCCTCTTTTGAAAACTGGCACAAGATTTACCTGTTCCCAAAGCTGATGGGGAGAGATGGGGTAGGTGGCACAGTTAACTGAATTTAGAACTGGTCAAATGACCAGACTCAAAGAGTCATTTATGTGAATTAGGAGGATGGTCTTTGGTGGAGGGATCCATAATTGTAGCATTGGTTCTGTGCTGGCTGTATGATATTGTATAATTAGAATTTGTTCCCCAGAAACTCTTTCTCCCAACATTCCATGTTCCTTCTCACCTTACACGCTAATGTAGGGAGGATATAAGTTTTGTGGAGCTCCGCCCTTGCTCTCTTTTTCCCTTACCGTGGCTGGGAAAGCTGGCTTTATGCCAGGCAGGAGAATCTGCACACGTGGGTTTACTTTTTGTTAGATAATTAAGTTTGAACTTCTGTTTCTTTAAGTTTATTTTCTTTCTACGTCAAGTGATTATTAATAAACTTTATAAAATAGAATACTTGGAGTTACTGGATATTGATTTAAATCTTACAGTATAGTAGGTGCACTGGGTCAAGAAGATCCAAGTTCAAATTTTGCTTCTTTATTTTTATGAGCTGTGATACAACAGGCAAGCTACACCACCTCTCTAAACTTTGGTTTTCTCATCTGTAAAATAGGGGCAACACCCACAGTACCTACCTCACAGACTTACTGTGATGATCAAATGAGGAAATTGATGGAAAACACTTTGCCACCTTGTAAACCCTATATAAACATTGATTTTTGTTTTGTCTTAAAATCAGTGACTGGGAGAAGGTACATTTATCACATTTTTCTATGACTCAGATATTCACATGGATTCGTGATCTAATCGCTATGGATGGTTCTTCTAAGTGATGCAACTGGCTGCCCAGGCATGTCTGCGGATCACACCAGTGAAAACATGGGCTGGCTGCTGATAATCTCTTGCTCTCCCCATGGAACTAGCTGGTCTTCTTTTTACCTTGGCTACTTCCTGGATGATATTCTTTTCTCTAATTCTTCCTCATAGCTGCTTACTTGCTATATGCTGCAGCCTGTTCCCACCCACCATGCACCTTCTCACGTTCCATGACTCATAATCATACCACAACATTGGTAGAATATCAATATTAAAAAGACAGGCTGTTTTCTGAGAGATATTTAGGGTCATTAAAAGGAGCTTTGTGATTTCTGATTTCTAACCAGGTCAGCAATGCTTTCTCATATTAGCTAACTAGTGGGGCAATGTCGCTGAATCCCTTCAAGGGGCTTTGGATGATGGAGGCAGGCTGCTATAGTAGACAGGAAACTGGTCTTGAAAGCAGGAGGATCGGGGTTTAAATCTCACCTCAGACAATTACTTCTGGGCAAATCTTTTAACTTCTTTTGGCCTCAGTTTCCTCATGTGTAAAAAGAGATTTGGACTCTGAAGATTATACCTCTAAGGTTCTTTCCAGTTCTAAATTCGTGGTTCTACAAGCTGTAACTCTAAGTTATGGGAGTCAAGGAGATGAATGAACTGGGAGGTGACTGAAAAGGAGACCAAAATGAATATTTATATCTTTTTTTAAAAACCTTTGCCTCCTGTCTTAGAATCAATACTAAGTACATGTTTCAAGGCAGAAGAGTGGTATTGGACTAGGAAATGGGGGTTAAGTGACTTGCCTAGGGTCATATAACTCGGAAGTGTCTGAGGTTACATTTGAACCCAGGACTTCCCATCCTGTCTCTCTATCCACTGAGCCATCTAGTTGCCCCATGAATATTGCTATCTTCAAAGATGAGGGCAGGGGTTGGAGTAGAGAATTAAATGGGAGGTCAATATGAAAATCCTTGAAAAATGAGAGAGAATGACTTAGAGGACAATGATAAAGATTTGGTGAGAGGGACACAGATGAATGAAATGAATCTCAAAGAAGGAGAAGTTACTGAGTGCTGGAGACAGAGAGGTTGAACGTAGCAGAGAGAAACAAGGGATTTTCCGGCTTCTTCTCCTAGTTATTAAATTCTGCCTGCAAACACATTAGTCTTTTTAGACAGCCATCCGTGTCTTCTCTATCAGAATAATCAATGTTTGTGGTATCAAAATTTTGTTCTGGAGACCTTCTTATGGCTCTTGACCTGACTTCCAAGTCAGAGAGACAAACAAGTTGAGTTGGGAAGGGAGGAAGAGAGCAGCTGCTGCCCAAAGCCCTAATGAGGGAACCAGACTTCTCTGATGAGGCTGCCTCTAGGCAAAGAGAGTCCAGATGCTTGGGCTGGTGGTGTTCCTTGAATAAGCCTTTTTGCTAAAGTTGTGAAGATGATAATGTTGAAGGTGTCAGAAATGTCAGGACCCCCAAATCAACCCCTTTTAATGCCTTTCATTTTTTTCTCTAGTTGTCATGTCCTCTAGTCCCAGATCTAGCAGCCGAGCATATCTCACCCAATCAAGATGCGCTGTGAGCTTGGCATAACAACAATTCTTTGCATTCTGTACAAACACTCTGGGTGGGTGAACTCTGCTGCTGTCAATCTGATGCTTTCAAAAACCACTGAATCAGCTCAAATCAACCAGCCTGAACAGTTTCTGAGACTGGGTAAACCCCGGCTGAGGCTGAGCAAACTTGCAACTATAGGAACCACATCCAGGTCGTGAAACCCTGATGAGAATAGACTCTCTGATGCTGGACAAACTGCCTTATTGTGAGCAATCTGCCATTGTTACTGCTATACCCGTCTTCTTGTTCTTTAGCTTACCACAACTACCTATATCAGGGCTTTGTCTTGCTACCTTGGGTTTGGTTCTAGGCCAGATCCTGACGTACTAGTTTTCCCTCCTCCGATGGAATAAAGAAGCTCTTTGCTTATAATCTTTTGCGAGTTCTCTGTTATTTTATTTTCTAGAGTTTAACAGAAGGAAGGATTATGATATCATAGATTTAAAATTAGAATAGACCTTAGAAGCCATCGGGTTTGGCCCTTTCATTATACAGATGGAGAAACTGAGATACCAAGAAGTGCAGAGGATCACATAGCTAGTAAGTGTCAGAAGTAGGACTGCAACTTAGGTTTTCCTGACTGAATTCAGTGCTCTGCTAAGTCATTCTTCATCCACTAAAGTACCATGGCCAGGTCTTCTTCCTGGCCTTTTAGGGACATGAGATACTCAATTGTGAACAACAGACTCTATATCCTCTTCTTATAAATCTCCCCTTTTATCTGTCTTACAAAAAGCTCTCCCAACATTTCCTGTTATTTCAGAAACTCTCTCAAGGTTCTGCCAAGTGGGTTATACTTTACCTTATTTTCTCATAATCTTTCCCCTTGGGATGGTCTTATCTCCCAAGGATGTCTTGCTCTCAAGAATTTTCCATATGACATATTCATGGATAGGGGTGCTAGGCAATTCAAAGTGTCCTTGGCTCTTCATCTACGACTTGGTGATATGATCAAGGAAATTCTAGTTGTATTAGTCTACAGTGTAGACAAAGATGGTATTGCCTGTACCACTGGGCTAGAGCTCTGGCATCCAAACATAGCCTCAACAGCATGGCCAAACCCTAAAGACATTGGACTCCCAAGTGGGAACTTCATAACCCTAAGGGTCCATAGTAAGACTCAAAACTGTAATCAATTGGAGAGTGGTAATATGGGTAACATTCCACTGTCTCCATAAAACCCAGCTGGGGAACTTGTTTCCAACACGATGTCACCCTCTCTTCATCTGTCATTATCTCTACATCATACCCCTTTTGCCACTAGCCTCTTGTGGCTGTGTGGCTCCCAATATCTCCCTGTTTTTCCTCTGGTCACAGAGACCTCAGGGCCGTTATAACCCGACTATCGTGCACACATTCTCAGCAGCAGCTGTGCGGGTAAAATTTTCCCCAACCTCCAAAGTACCCAGATCTTGTCTCTCCCAGATCACCCCTGGCTGTGGCAGATGTCTCTTGTCAGGCTTTATATTCCTAGGCAATGACTGGTTAGTAAGAGCCTCATCCCACTCCATTATTTTGTTTTCAGTAGGAAGGCGAATTGAGCATAATCAGTAGGGAGAGATGGGTTTCTATTTTCATTACAGATCTCATCTATCATGCTTTCTTTCCTCCCAAATCCTCCCCTTCCCTGCCCTTCCATATTTTTGTTGAGTGCCATTTTCCTTTTGTTACTCAGATTCACAGCCTCAGTGTCATTCTCCTCTCCTTACTTCCCCTCACACCACATATCCAATCAGTTTCTACTCCATAACCTCTCCCCTACCTGATCTCTTCTCTCCAGCCATCACTCTCCTTCTGGTCCCCATCACCTCTCCCCAGAATTATTGCAGCTGCTTCCTAAATGATCTCTCTCTGCCTCAGGGTATCTCCCTCTCATTCATCCTTCACTTAGCTGCCAAGTTGAATTCTATCTTTGTTTTGATGATATTGTTATTGGTTATTTATGGTATAAGGTATACCTTACATAGGCTTCACCATACTTTCAGATACTTTCGGGATATCTATCTATATCTATATCTATATCTATCTATATTTTTTTACTATTTTTGCAGTTAAGTGGCATGGTGGATAGAGCATAGGACATGGAATCAGGATGATCTCTGTTCAAATCTTGCCTCAGACATTTACTAGCTGTGTGTTCCATGGCAAGTCACTTAACCTCTCCCAACCTTAGTTTCTAATCTGTAAAATGGAGATAATAATAGCACCTTCCTTGCAGAGTTGTTGCGAAGGTCAAATATTATTTCATCTTATCTCATGTTTGAAAAATTTCTCTTTTTGTCTTTGTACATTATATAATTTATAAATAAGTTAAAAGCAATAGTACATAGATGCACATGAGAGGGTACTCAAAAAAGTTTTAGTGGGATTCACAATCATAAAAGTTTAGAGACCATTCCCCCAGGAGAATGATTCTCCAGCTCACCTCTATTGGTCTAGTTGTATCTTTCTCATAATTTCTCAAAGGTTCTCTTCTTCTATTGACTCTACTTGGCCAGGAGATCAAGGAACCCATTCCTGAAATGTAAACCACTAATGTCTTGCTATGCTATTAAAGTACCAATATACTTTCTTTCAAAGGAATGGATGTTTAAATCATCCCGGAGGGTAAAATGTATTTTAACTGTAGTGTCTACCATGGTTCACTGGCCTCCACCTGAATTAACTTTATACAATACCAAGAAATTTTATGATTCCCTCATTGTATAGTCCTTATCTATTGTGAATCAATATACTTTCTTTCAAAGGAATGGATGTTTAAATCATCCTGGAGGGTAAATTGTATTTTAACTGTAGAGTCTGCCATGGTTCACTGGCCTCCACCTGAATTAACTTTATACAATACCAAGAGATTTCGTGATTCTCCCATTGTATAGTCCTTATCTTTCGTGAAGCAAAAGAAGTCTTCAGAGATCCTTACTTGAACTTTAAAGGGAATTCTCTGTTGAATTCTTCCTTTTCTGGTAGCTGAGAGAAATTATTCTCTCCAAATGGATTCCAGCTTGACATCTCAGCCCTTTCCCTTTTTCTTTCTTCCAACACAACCATCATTTTAAAAAAATCCTTGCCTTCAGTCTTAGAATCAATACTGTCAATACTGGTGCCCAGAGTCACCCAGCTAGGAAATGTCTGAGGTTAGATTTGAACCCAGGACTTCCTGTTTCTACATCTGACTCTCAATGCACTGAGCCACTCAGTTACTCCCCAAACCATCTTTATAATTATAGTATAAAGGAACATGTTTAGGAACACCAGCCCTAAAGCCTGGGTTCCTTTATTTTTATGGGCAGACAGAATGACAGAGAGCCCCATACCCTCATTAGGATCCTTAGCAGCAGGTGCTGCTTTCTAGTCTTCACAGTTCAACTCTTCCACCTCCTTGACTGTTAATACTTTCCCCTGCAGAATTCTATTGGCTGAGTCCTACATAATGTCTCTTTAAACTCTTTGATATTTCCAACACATTGCAGCAGCAAGAGTTAGAAAGAGAAATACTATTTAAAATCACCCTAGACAATATAAAATACTTAGGAATCTATCTGCCAAGACAAACACAGGAATTTTACAAACACAACTACAAAACTTTCCAAACAAATTAATTCTAAAATAAAAAAACCCACAAAAATTGCAAATTAAAACTAGATCTAAATAATTGGAAAAACATTGATTGCTCATGGATAGGATGAGCTAACATAATAAAAATGACCATCCTATCCAAATTAATTTACTCTCCCCTGCTATCATTTTAGCCAATCTGCTAGGTGTGAGGTGATAACTCAGAGTTGTTTTGGTTTGCATTTCTCTAATTATTAGAGATTTAGAACACTTTCTCATGTGCTTCTTGATAATTTTGATTTCTTTATCTGAAAATTGCCTATTCATGTCCCTTGCCCATTTATTGATTAGGGAATGACTTGATTTTTTTTGTACAATTGATTTTGCTCCTTGTATATTTGAGTAATTAGGCCTTGGTCAGAGTTTTTTGTTATAAAGATTTTTTCCCAGTTTGTTGTTTCCATTCTGGTTTTATTTTTGTTTGTACAAAACCTTTTTAATTTAATGTAATCAAAATTATTTAAATTACATTTTGTAATTTTTTCTAACTCTTGCTTGGTTTTAAAATCTTTCCTTTCCCAGAGATCTGACAAGTCTACTGTTCTGTATTCACCTATTTTACTTATAGTTTCCTTCTTTATATTCAAGTCACTCACCCACTCTGAATTTATCTTGGTATAGGGTGTGAGATGTTGATCTAAACCTAATCTCTCCCATATTGTTTTCCAATTTTCCCAGCAGTTTTTGTCAAATAGTGGATTTTTGTCCCAAAAGTTGGGCTCTTTGGGTTTATCATAGACTGTCTTTCTGACGTCACTTACCCAAGTCTATTCCACTGATTCTCCCTTCTGTCTCTTAGCCAGTACCATATTGTTTTGATGACCACTGCTTTATAGTACAGTTTAATATCTCTACTATATTTTAATATCTGCTAGGCCACCTTCCTTCACTTTTTTTTCATTATTTCCCTTGATATTCTTGATCTTTTGTTCTTCCAAATGAACTTTGTTATAGTTTTTTTCTATTTTAGTTAAAAAGTTTCTTGGTAGTTTGATAGGTATGGCACTAAATAAGTAAATTAATTTGGGTAGAATGGTCTAATTTCTCAAATTTATAAAGAACTAAATTAATTATACAAAAAATCAAGCCATTCCCCAATTGATAAATGGGCAAGGGACATGAATAGGCAATTTTCAGATAAAGAAATCAAAACTATCAAAAAGCACATGAGAAAGTGTTCTAAATCTCTAAAAGTTAGAGAAATGCAAATCAAAACAACTCTGAGGTATCACCTCACACCTAGCTGATTGGCTAAAATGACAGCAAGGGAGAATGATGAATATTGGAGGGGATGTGGTAAAATTAGGACATTAATGCACTGCTGATGGAGTTGTGAATTGATCCAACCATTCTGGATGGCAATTTGGAACTATGCCCAAAGAGCACTAAAAGATTGCCTGCCCTTTGATCCAGCCACATCATTGCTAGGTTTGTACCCCAAAGAGATCATAGGGAAAAAGACTTGTACAAAAATATTTATGGCTGCATTCTTTGTGGTGGCAAAAAACTGGAAAACGAATATATGACCATCAATTGGGGAATGGCTGAACAAATTGTGGTATATGCTGGTGATGGAATACTACTGTGCTCAAAGGAATAATAAACTGGAGGAATTCCATGTGAACTGGAAAGACCTCCAGGAATTGATGCAGAGTGAAAGGAGCAGAACCAGGAGAACATTGTACACAGAGACTGATACACTGTGGTGAAATCGAATGTAATGGACTTCTGTACTAGCAGCAATGCAATTACCCAGGACAATTCTGAGGGATTTATGGAAAAGAATGCTACCCATATTCAGAGGAAGAACTACAGGAGTGGAAACACAGAAGAAAAGCAACTGCTTGAACACATGGGTTGATGAGGACATGATTGGAGATGTAGACTCTTAATGACCACCCTACGACAATTATCAATAATATGGAAATAGGTCTTGATCGATGACACATGGAGAAATCAGTGGAAATGCGTATCGGCTATGGAGGAGGGGGGCTTTAGGGGGCTGTAGGGGATAGTAAGAACATGAATCATGTAACCATGGAAAAATTTTTTCTAAAAAATAAAATAAAAAAACTCTTTGAAATTCAGTCTCCCAAAGTCTGGGGTGCTTGTTAAACTACATATATATGTAAAATTTATTACATAGTATATACTTATTTATTCTATGTCATATATTCATTTAACAGATATATTTTTTAGATTTGTTTTTTGATACATAATTATTATGATATAGAATTTATATACTATATATAACACACCCCTATACACACATATACATATGTGTTTACATGTGTGAATGTACACATTTATGTTGTACACATGCATGTACATGTCACAATATTTCAGGCCACAGGATCATAGATCCAGACTTGGGAAAGATCTCAGAGTTTATCTAGTTCAGTCTCTTCTTCCTTCTCCCTATTTTACAGTTGAGGAAACAGAGGCCCAAGAACATGAAGTGACTCGTGTCCAAGGTCACGTAGGTAGTGTCAGAGGGGAGTTTTGAACTCAAGTCTTCTGACTTCTGAGCCCGAGAACCTGCTCACCTGGAGTTACAGTTGGCTTCCTGACTTTACCTTCTGAAGAAAGAAATGAATATCAGAGGTAAAACAGACTTCATTAGCTCCCCTGTTTTTGGCAGAGAGAGCAAGATCTCTGGCAGATGTCTAGATTGCTACAATCCCAGAATCTCTGGCTTGGAAGGAACTTTTCAAGTCATTTTCCCAACCAATACAGAAGATGGAATGTTTGTTACAAAATCCTTGGAAGTGGCGAGCATCCAACACCTGCAGAATTATTGGGGGGAGGGAATTATACTTTCCCCCGAGAAAGCCCATTTCTTCTTTTTTTTGGTTGCTCTTATTATGAGAGTTTTTTCTTATGTTGAGCCCTAATTTGCTTTTCTGCAGATTTTCATTCTTTGCTCATAACTTTAGCTATTTTTTCCCCCTGAAACATTATGCTCCCAACCTAAGGTCTCCTCTGGACTGTCATCTCCCTTTAGAAGATGGATATATATATTATACTCAAGTTAAAAACTCTTGAATAGAATATCAGAATGAAATCAAGACAACCTGAGTTCAAATTTCCGCTTCAGACATTTACTAGCTGTGTGTCCCTTAGCAAGTCACTTGACCTCTCAGAAAGACTGTTGTATTCAGTCCTCTAATTTCTTCTATTTAAATGCCAAACAAAATGAATATTTCCACATACAATTTGAATAAGATAGGTTAGTATATGAAACTACTAATCTATTATGTAGAGCCTGCTTTTTTTCCAAGTATATAATATATTCAACTTGTAGCTTTCAAAGCTGTCCTGCTTGTCTATGATTCCTTCTGCTCTCTTCTGCTCTCTCTCTCTCTCTCTCTCTCTCTCTCTCTCTCTCTCTCTCTCTCTCTCTCTCTCTCTCTCCCCCTCTCTCTTTCTCTGTCTCTGTCTCTCTAGTGAAGGGGATTATGGGGCTATTCCTACTCTCCCTTCTTTCTCCTCCATTGGGAAAAAAAGAAAAGAAAGATGGCACAATGGATAGAGCGCCAGACCTGGAGTCAGAAAGACTCATCTTCCTGTCAGACACTTATTAGTTCTGTGGCCCTGGGCAAATCACTTAACCCTGTTTGCCTCAGTTTCCTCTACTGTAAAATGAGCTGGAGAAGGAAATGGAAAACCATTGCAGTATCTTTGCCAAGAAAATCCTAACTGGAGTCAACAAAGAGTCAAATATGACTGAACCTCAAAAATGAAATAAATATATATGCAATCCAGCAAAACAAATTCTCACATTGACCATGACTAGAAATTTTGTTTCATCTCCCTTCCTGGGTCCATCCCTTCACTGTCAGGAGATGGCTGGCATGTCTCATTATTGGTACTCTGGAATAGACTGATGATGAATCGATCTGAGTTCCAAACTCTTTCAAAGTTGTTTGTTTTTCTATAGTAGGAATAGTAGGAACAATTGTATAAATTGTTCCCTGGACAACTTTCTCATCTCAGGCCCTGAACGGGAATGTAATTTTCCAAAGGTCACACTGGGATGGGGGCAGAGCAATAATTGGTGACCCAAGTCCCTGCCTTCTAGTCCTCTTGTGACTATACCCTATAGGAATCTCACACTGAATCAGTGATACCTGGGGATGGAACAGAAGCCCTACCCCACAGTCTTGCCCTTTCTTCCTCATCACTTTTGCCAGTTTCAGCAAAATCAGCCCAACCTAGACTTTAGTACCCTGGGTCTGTCTGCTGTGACGGTATCTCTCCCACCACATGTTTCTCTAGCCACGTGTCCTTCTTTCACCTGGGCTGCAGTGTGACTTCCCCAAGCAGGAAGCCCCAGCAGAGCCCCAGTTCATTATTCAAACCTGCCTTCTAATCTCTTTCCATATCTCTCCTAGGAACTGCCCCACAATCTATCAAACTAAACTTGTCTCCAGTGGGAGCTGGGCCCTATAATATCTGCTCGACCCATCATATGCCTGACTTTTATTGGGGGAAGTAACTGTGTTATTTACACATGATGGGACACTCCCCCACCTCACCCCTCTTAGAAGCTAATCTCCCTGCACACACCTTTAATTTTATATACAGTGACACTTCTGATGATGTCACTGTTGGGTGAATGGCTATTTGTGTACGTAACCAGGCCAGATCCTACCAATCCCACCCTTTCCAGTTTGATGCTTCCCTACTTGTCCCTTCCCCAGGGTCCACTAACCTTGGCTTTATGGATATAGTTATCACTAACTACAGATCCTGGGAATGTAGCTTCTTAGATAATGTTATGCCTCCATGACTAAACTGGCTATTTTTCTGGTGACTCTGTGTGGTGGAAGAAACCCTGAATTAGCAGGAGCATCTGCATTTGTGATCCAGTCCTGTAAATTCTTGGGTAGGCCTCTTCCTCTTTTGGGGTCTCAGATTCTTCCCCTGAAAAATGGCTGAGATGTATGTGTGTGTGATATGGATGAGACCACATCAGCCCCTAATGCAACCAACATCTGATAAAGAATACACACTACAAAAACCAGTCAATCAATCATTCCCCTCACCCATGCCACCATTTTTCAGTCTGATGGCCAAGAGTGCTCAACTCCTCAGTCATTTTTAGCTTTTGTAAAGACTTAAGTTTATTTATTTGTACATGCATTTACAATCTACCCCTCCCCTAACAAACATCACCACAAAAGAAATGTTCTGACAAACAAAATCCCCATCATAAACATGGATACTCCAGCAAAACAAATCCTGAGGGGGTCTATTGCTGTAGCTGCAGCCTGAGTGGGGCGAGGCAGGGCGGGCCGCGAGCAGCTGCATGGGGCGAGGTTGGCCGCCTCGGCCCCCCGCCGCCGTGAGGGCCGGGAAGCCTGACAACGGAGCGCGGGCGCTGCTGGCCGGGCCCGAGAACTCCGCTTGAGACGAGTCGGCTGCTTCAGGTGGGCTCCAGAATTAGTAATCCCGGGCTTCGCGCTCTTAGTTGTGATGAATATTAATGAGACTTCATGGTTATTCATGAAGGAGACTGCCGCTGGGTTTGGTATGGGACGGAATAGGGCGGAGGAAGTGGGACTTCTCGCCAAACCTGCGGGATGTAAAGGTCTAGCCTCTGCCCCTGGACTTTACAGGTAAGAGGAGAAGAGAAACAGAGAAGGGAAATAAATCCAAGCATTCACTTTGGTGCAATGGTCAGGGGGGGTTGTCTTGGGTCCGAGTTCTGAGCCCCGGGGCAAATCGCTTAGCCGAGCTGCACGTATTAAATCAACTATTTAATAAGCTTCTGCTGTAATAATATTTAAATCTTTACCTTCAGTCTTAGAATTAATACTGTGGATTGGCTCCAGGAAGGAAAAGCAGTAAGGACTAGGCAATGGGGGTTAAGTGACTCGCCCAGGGTCACACAGCTTGGATATGTCTGAGGCCAGATTTGAGCCCAGGACTTCCCTTTTCCAGGCTTGGCACCCTATCCATGGAGCTACCTGACTGCCATATGTATATTTTAAGATCTTACTCTTACATGATGTAAAGTAGATGTGTATCTGTATTGTCTTTTGGAAAGGTTTCAGAATACCAGCAGATCACCTCTGATTGAGTATTTATATTTAACATAGCAAAAACAGTATACTGAGGATGTGGACAGGAAGTAAAATTAAGGGTTCCTGCCCAAGAGATACAGTGATGCACAAAAGATCTTGCTAGCAGTTATTAAGGAGCAGATAAAGATTCATTCCACAGCACCCTACCAGTTACAAAAAGATGTTTATCAAACTTTTATGTGCCAGATGTTGGGGATACAAAGACAATAATGAAAAACAACCCTTATCCTCAAAGAACTTACATATTATTAGGAGCATTACATTTCTACAGATGGCTGAGTAGAAGATCATTTGGGTAGGAGAAGAACATTTGGCTAGGGAGATTAATAATGTATTTCTGTGGGGCTGAGTTGTTAGGCACAGGGCCAAGTAACACTCTTGATTAAAATGTAATTGGGAATCACTTAACAAAATAAATAAAAATATAGTAGAACACAGGTAACAGTTAATATGGAGTTTTCTGAGTCATAGGATTCTCTTGGGGATCATATGGTTCATTTTGTTTCAGAGGGTCTCATTTATATCTGAGTTCCCTGCCTTTGCTGTAGGAGATGGCCCCTGAGCTGAGGTTTGAAGGTAGAAGCCAAGGATTCTACTAGGCAGTGTTGAAGTACATTCAGAACTGTTAAAATAGCTATGTGAAGACAGAAGTGTTTTGGGGAAGCTAAATTAGGAGATCAGCAAGTAAGCCAATTTGGCTGGAAACCAGTTTGTGAAGGGGATAATGTGAAATCAAGTCTAGAAAGGGACCTTCAGTCCCCCAGATTGGAAACTTCAGAAGCATTTCTGCCTTTTCTCCCTCTCCAACTATCTCTGGTCTACCAGTTGGCAAGCCTGTTCTCCCTCTGCTTCATTTTTCATAACCTCCCACATGGCACCACCTGGCTTCAGGCTCTCTCCCTCCTTTTGTCCCTCCCTCCCTCCCTCCCTCTCTCCCTTCCTCCCTCTCTCTTTCCCTCCTTCTTTCTCTCTGTCTCTGTCTCTCCCCACTCTCCCTCTCCCTCTCTCCCCTTTCTCTCTCTCTCTCTCTCTCTCTCTCTCTCTCTCTCTCTCTCTCTCTCTCTCTCT
>NC_058132.1:72243313-72294990 GCF_016433145.1 Gracilinanus agilis
CTTCCTTCCTTCCTTCCTTCCTTCCTTCCTTCCTTCCTTCCTTCCTTCCTTCCTTCCTTCCTTCCTTCTCTTACCTTCCATCTTAGAATCAATACTGTGTATTGCTTCCAAGGCAGAAGAATGGTGAGGGATAGGTAATGAAGGTTAAGTGACTTGCCCAGGGTCACACAGCTAGGAAGTGTCTGAGGCCAGATCCAAACTTAGGACCTTCCTTCTCTAGGCCTGGCTCTCTATCCATTGACTATCCAGCTGCCCCCCACCTTTTAAAAACTTTACCTTCTGACTTAGAATCTATAATAAATATTAGTTCTAAGGAAGAAGAACAGAAAGGGTGAGGCAATTGGGATTAATTGACTTGCTTAGGGTCACCCCGCTAGGATGAATCTGAGGCCAGATTTTGTAATATTTCATTACATTTTCATATATTTAACCATGCCCTAATTGTAGAAGAACCCCTTAATGCCTGATTTGGGACTACTATGAAAAGAGCTTCTGTGAATATTTTTTGTGCATATGGGTTCTTTTTTCATTCTTTAATCTCTTTGGGGATATAGGCCTAATCGTGATATAGAGAGAAATTATAAGTCAAAGGGCATGCACAGTTTAGTTTTTGGGGGGTATTTTTCCAAATGGTTTTCCAGAAGAGCAAAACAAAGTCACAGCTCTACAGTATACTAGTGCACCTTCAACAAATATTTATTAACCCCTGATGAAAGACCAACCACTGTGCTAGTGATGGAGACACAATTATAAGCACCCAATTCGGTCCTTGCTTGAGGCCCTCCGGTAACCAGGAGCCTGCTCACTACCTCCCTATTCTGGGGTTTTACACCTTTGTAAGAGGGGATTAGCCAGTGGGAACCCTATCCGCCAGAGTTCTCTGTGCTCTGCCTACAGTGTATGCCACCTTCTACCATCCTATTTTTGCTATATTGTCTTAGCCAATATCCCTTTGTAAAATTAGTTGCTGTTAATTGGTTAAATGATATTGGGGCACCAATCACTGGCAGTTAACATTGGGGAAAAAACACTGGAATGGGAGCTCAAGCCAAAGGCATAGAAAGGCATCATAATCCCACGGAGGTACCCCTAGATCCTGATGGGGAGAGGAGCTGGCCTCATCTCTGGGGACCTGACTCATTGATGAAACAGTGGAGAGAAGGACCTTAATTTCTTTAAAGGCTGCACTGACATGTTTCAAAGTCTACGTTAAAAAAATGGACATGCTTCTAAGTGAGCCCCTATTAGATATAGCACCATGTACAAGAGATAGGAGAATGAATTAAAAATTATTAAAGTTATTTACTCTGTACTAGGAACTGTGCTAAGAATGAGGGAGACAAGTACAAAAAGCAAGTACATTTTCCTTGACCTCAGGGTGCTTCCATTCTAATCCATTCTAATGGGGGAATCCAATAACTATTGGGGATTGGTGGCCAGAGAAAAGTGTTTTGATCCAGGGAATTACAAGGATGGTGAATGGAGGCACTGAGTAATTGATTAATAAGCCTTTTCAGGAATTATAGAATTGACTTGATTACTTTGCCCAGAAACAAAGGTAGGAAATGTTGGTGTTGTGTGAAAATGTCTGGAGGAAGGAATCTGGATTGGGCTAGATGTGAAAAACTTTCATTAAATAATTAAGAGCTATTTCTTTCCCCCATCTCACCATCTGGGAGGGACACAACAGAGACATGTATGATAACATGAAGTGGTATAAAATATACATCAAATGAATGGGAAAGGTAATAAATTGCTACATGAGTTGAGCAGTAGCAGGTCAATGAAAGCCAAGGTGCAGGTCAGGGTAGTCAGGGAAGGCTTCCTCAGAAGAGGTAGAATTTGGACTGGGCCATGAAGGTAGAAATAAGATAGAAAGAGAGGAAAGCAGGGTAGGGGTGAGAAGGTTCGTTCTAGCATCATCATCATCCAAATGTTAAGTCACTAAAAAAATATACTCATTCATTTCTTTAGATTCTCATATATTTAACCATGACCTAATTGTAGAAGAGCCCCTTAATGCCTGATTTGGGGCTACTATGAAAAGAGCTTCTGTGAATATTTTTGTGCATATGGGTTCTTTTTCTCATTCTTTAATCTCTTGGGGATATAGGACTCACAAAATGTCAGATCTCAAAGAGGGACCTTATGGATCAGTGGAGGCCTCCTCATTCTATAGATGAGAAAACTGAGGCCCATATTACTTCCAATGCAACTAATTCTTCACTCCATCAAGGAGCTGTGATTTTATCTGTTTGAGGAACTCCTTTCATCGGTACCAATTGTTAAACTCCAGAAAATAAAATTAACAGAGAGTTCTCAAAAAATTATAGGCAAAAAAGCTTCTTTATTGTATGGAGGAGGGAAAACTAGACATAGTCAGCCAGGGTCTGGCCTAGAACCAAACCCAAGGTAGCAAGGCAAAGCTTTGATATAGTTATGGTAAGCCAAAGAACAAGAAGATGGGTACAGCAGTGACAAGAGCAAAGATTACTCAGTAACAAGACAGTTTGTCCAGCATCAAAAAGTCTGTTCTCATTAATGCTTAATGACTTGGATGTGGCCCTTAGAGGTGCAAGTTTGCTCAACCTTAGCAGATGCTTATCCAATCTCAGAACTCATTCAGGCTGGTTGATTTGAGCTGGTTCAGTGGTTTTGAAAGCATCAGATCAACAGCAACAGAATTTACCCACCTGGAGTGTATGTACGGCATGCAAAGGATTGTTGTTATGCCAAGCTCGTGGCACATCTTGGGAGATTGAGTGAGATAAGCTCAGATGCAAGGTTTGGGACCGGAGGACATGAGAACTTAGAAAAAGAGTGAAAGGCATCATCAAGGGCTTAATTTGGGGATTCTGACATTCCTGACACAATCATCCCCTCTCCAGTTCTGTTCATGAATGCTTGTTGTTGGTAATAATAGTGAATTGAGGGATGATCCTCCACAGTTGCTCTGGCTGAAAAAGTTATCTTCACTGTAGACAACTTGGTGATGAGAGACTCCATGCTGTTAACTTAGCTGGTCATTGGATAGCTGACATGATCTCTTTTAGGCATAGTGTTAGTCCTAAAATCAGGAAAATCTAAGTTCAAATTTAGCCTCAGATAGTTCCTAGCTGTGGGACCCTTGAGTTTTCCCTAATCTTAACTGCCAGTGACTAGAGCCCAGTATCATTCGTCAGAGGGCCAGATTATAAATGCATGTAAGTCACTTAATCCTGATTTTCCTCAATTTTCTCAGCTGCTAAATGGGGATAATAATAACACCTACCTCCCAGGACTAGAGTGAGGATCAAAATATAGTAAAGTGCTCAGTGTAGTGCCCAGCACACGGTAGGCTCTGTAAAAATGCTTATTCTCATTCCTTCCCTCTCAATTGAATGCACACTTTAGGCTATTACAGTTCATTAAAACTTTTGCAAGGTCTCTATCTCCATATGTGGATATTTCCTCCTTACCTCAGCTTCTCAGAATTCCTATTTACCTTCAAAGATTTGCACAAACTACTTTCTAACTGATCTTTTCTTTTCTCTTTTCTCTTTCTTCCCTCCCTCCACATTCCAATCTCTTGTCAATTCACTCAGTTCTTCCCACCCAATTATTTTCTATTTACTTTTTCTTTCATGGCAGTTGATTTGTGTACATCTTGTTTCTCCCCAGGAGAACGTAGAAATGCATCTGGAGGTTAAGGTCTGTTTCCCTTGTGCCTTATCCATAGCATCTAGCATGCCTGGCACACCGTAGGCACATAGCGATGCTTGAGAGAAGTGTCAAAGGAGGCTGGCCAACGCAAACATTCTTAAATCTTTAATCTTTAATCAGGCAGATATTATCAGAGAACCTTAGACTGTCTGAGCTGGAAGTGTTCCTAAAGACTGCTAGCTCTGATTCTCTCATTCATAGAGAAGGAAACAAGGTTAAGAAGAGTAAGGACTTCTCCAAGGCCATGTAGCAAGTCATATGGCTTGCTCGTGGATCCTGACTGAATTCAGGGCTTTTCCCCCTCCAAGACCAAGACCAAGACCAAGACCAAGCTGAGGGACTAGCTAGGACTGAATTTTTTCTTACTTTATCAGAACCTTGCTGTCCAGGCTATAAACAACATTATTCAATTACCTGGGCCCCCATCCAAATTAGCCATTAAGATTAACTGAACAGTGTAGCAGATTGACTGTTCATCAATACAGGAGACAGTCTTAGAATGAGTTCAGCACAAAGTCTTTGTTCTAATAGCACCTCTCCCTTATTCCTGATGGCTTTCTCCTTCCTTCTCTCCTAGCTGGTAGCCTTGTGGCTCTTTCTTATGTCTACAGCTGAATCCTGCTCAGGGTTCCACTTCAGGGATTTCTGGCAGGTGGCCTAGGCTAGCTCCCTAATCAATAGGGGTTCATGGATCCTATTGGTACCCATTCATTTGCTGTCATTTTATAATGTCTGGAGGAATCAGGCCCTTGAGTAGGAGATGAGAGGAAGGTGTGGGAAGGATAGCCAGAACTGGACAGAACTGCAACTGAAGCAAATTCATTTGGAGGGACACAGCTGTTCCCCAGAAAATGTGGGATTTGTCCCCCAGAGGGCTCAGGAGAGGGGTCTCATGGCCAAGAGTAGTTAGAAGTGGCCCTTGGAGGCAGTTATTTACAAAAGGAGTTCTTAACTTTTTGGGCCATGGATACATCTGGGGAAAGATATGTATTCTTTATGAGAATAATGTTTTTTTAATTTAAAAAAAATTCAATTTATTTTTACTTGTTTAAAGTTCATTTATTTATTTATTTATTTAGAATATTTTCCCATGGTTATAGGATTCATTTTCTTTTCCTCTCCTTCTCCCACCCCCCTCTTGTAGCCAATGAGCAATTCCACTGGGTTTTACATGTGTCATTGATCCAGATCTATTTCCATATTATTAATGTTTGCACTAGGGTGATTGTTTAGAGTCTACATCAGTGATTCCCAAAATGGGGGCTACCACCACCTGGTGGGTACTTCAGTGATCCAGGGAAGTGGTGATGGCCACAGGTGCATTTATCTTTTCTGTTAATTGCTATTAAAATTAAAAAATTAATTTCCAGGGGGCTAAGTAATATTTTTTCTGGAAATTTGGTGGTAGACCAAAAAAGTTTGGGAACCACTGGTCTACATCCTCAATCATATCCCCATTGAACCATGTGATCAAACAATTGTTTTTCTTATGTGTTTCTACTCCCACAGTTCTTCCTCTGGATGTGGATAGTGTTCTTTCTCATAAGTCCCTCAGCCTTGCTCTGGATCCTTTCATTGCTGTTAGTAGAGAAGTCCGTTATGTTCTATTGTACCACAGTGTATCAGTCTCCGTGTAAAATGTTCTCCTGGTTCTGCTACTTTCACTCTGCATCAGTTCCTGAAGGTCGTTCCAGTTCACATGGAATTCCTCCAGTTCATTACAGAATAATGTTTTTAAATGCATAAAAATATATAGGATTATAAAGGAAACCAATTTTGTTGAAATATAGTGATCATATTACAAAAGCATTTACAGACCCCAGGTTAAGAAACCCCCTTCTATAAGTTGTTAGAGGATAGTGTGTAAATGGAATTAGCTCATCCTCATTCATTGTTTAGACTAGTCATCAAAAAATAATATCACACCCCCCCAACTTAGAATTAAGTGGGGAGGGGAAGGTCTGTTATCCACATGTGACAATAAGTAACAAATCAAAAACAAGGGACTCCCCTTTGTTGAGGCTGCCATTTGTCCACTTGAAATTGGAGGTGGATGCAGGAAGTGACAAAAGATGCTATCTTTTAAATATGAGTCTGGAGAATGGGCAAGCTAGGAGAGAGGAATATGGGGAACTCTGAGAGGCCCAGAGGAGATGAAGAGTCTAGGGAGGTTTGAAGAATGGCAGTGCATTTCCCAACTTATTAATGGGCAAGGGACATGAATAGGCAATTTTCAGATAAAGAAATCAAAACTATCAATAAGGACATGAAAAAGTGTTCTAAATCTCTTATAATTAGAGAAATGCAAATCAAAACAACTCTGAGGTATCACCTCACACTTAGCAGATTAGCTAACATGACAGCAAAGGAAAGTAATAAATGTTGGAGTGGATGTGGCAAACTTGGGACATTAATGCATTGCTGGTGGAGTTGTGAATCGATCCAATCATTCTGGATGGCAATTTGGAATTATTTTCAAAGGGCTTTAAAAGACTATCTGCCCTTTGACCCAGCCATACCACTGCTGGGTTTATACCCCAAAGAGATCATAAGGAAAAAGGCTTGTACAAAAATATTTATAGCTGCGCTCTTTGTGGTGGCAAAAAATTGGAAAATGGGGGGATGTTCTTCAATTGGGGAATGGCTGAACAAATTGTGGTATCTGTTGGTGATGGAATACTATTGTGCTCAAAGGAATAATGAACTGGAAGAATTCCATGTGAACTGGAATGACCTCTAGGGATTGATGCAGAGTGAAAGGAGCAGAACCAGGAGAACATTGTACATAGAGATGGATACACTCTGGTAATAATAGAATGTAAATGGACTTCTGTACTAACAGCAATGCAATGATACAGGACATTTCTGAGGAACTTATGAGAAAGATGCTATCCACATCCAGAGGAAGAACTGTGGAAGTAGAAATGCAGAAGAAAAACAACTGCTTGATCACATGGGTTGATGGGGGCATGATTGAGGATGTAGACTCTAAATCTAAACCATCACCCTAGTGCAAATATTAATAATATGGAAATAGGTCTTGATCAATGAATGCATGTAAAACCCAGTGGAACTGTGTATTGGCTGTGGGGGGAAGGGCTGGCTGGAGGGGAGGGAAAGAACATGAATCATGTAACCATGGGAAATGATTCTAAATTAATTAATTAAATAAAAGTTTCAATTAAAAAATAAAAAGTAAAAAATGGCAGTCCTACTGCATTAGGGAGCTTTGGGGAGAAGCTTATGAGAAGAAGAAGATTAGGGAGTGAGGAGATTAGGGAGATCTGGGAAATCTGTGCTTTAGGACCTTTGGATAAGAATAGCTTCTTTATGCTACTAGTCCTTCTAGGTTTTATGTGCTGGCTAAAGGGAGCCCCATCATGGAGCAGGCTCTCCTTAGAGCAACTGACTATGTATCTGCTACCTTTCTGTATCCACAGCTCAGTTTCTGAACTCCTTTACATTATGGAATCTCAGATTTGGCCTGGATTCCACAGGCCATCTTGTGTACTCCATATCAGATCAGAGATTTCCTCTATTACAATTCTGACAGCTTTCCTCTTCTTGGAAACCTCCAGCAAAAAATAACTTCCCATCTCCAACTTGAGGCAGCATATTCCACATAGGGCAGCCATAAGGGTTATAAAGTAGTTTCTTACCCACACCCTACCCTCTACTACACATAGAAGAGCCACCAAATATCTATGGAGGTGAGAACAGCTTCCATCTGTTTCTTGAAGAACAATAGTACTGTTTAAGTCACTGCCTCTCAGGATCTCTCTCTACTGGTAAGGACAAATGGTTTTTGGTTCCAAGACCAATTAATCCATCAAGAGGCATTTACTAAATACTTACTGTGTGTCAGGCACTGTGCTAAGGTCCTGGTGAGACAAGACAAAATGAAATAATTCTTACCTTCTGTGATTTGACTTTTTCTCAGAGAAGACAACATATACATATATAAGCACAGTAGGACTTTGTTTTACTTGACATACATTCCAAGGTAAAACAGTGTAATGACTCACTTTAGTGCTTCTCAAAGTATGAATGAGCATGACTAGGTAAACTGCTACAAGACTTTACCCCTTGGGAAAATAGCATGCATATATGTGGCATAGTGCATAATCAAAATTTTTATTTTACACATTTTTCTACCTTTGTTTTTTGTTATTGCCAATCACATATGCCTGAATTAGTGTGTGTTGAGTTCAGGCAGAACAAGGTCTTATTTTATATAGCATTTTATACAGTATACAAGATAGTGGTGTACTAATCATTGGTAGTTAACCTTGGGGAAAACACACAGGGATGGGGGCTCAAACTATTAAAAAATGCAAAATAATTTGGGAGTGGAAAGACACTAGTATCTGGGTGGTATAGATCAAGGAAAGTCTAATGTTTAAAGAGAGCTTAAGCTGAGTTTTGAGTGAGACAAGGAATTTTTTTATAAACCCTTACCTTACATCTTGGAATCAATACTGTATATTGGTTCCAAGGCAGAAGAGTGGTAAAAGCTAGGCAATGTAGATTAAGTGACTTGCCCAGGGTCACACATCTTGGAAGTGTCTGAGAGCAGATTTTGAACCTAGGATCTCCCATCTCTAGGCCTGGCTCTCACTCCACTGATCTACCCAGCTCCCCCAAGACAAGGAATTTTAAAAAGTGGAAGAGAAGAGGGAGTGAATTCCAGACCTGGGGGATTGTAAAGTCAGGGAGTCAGGGGATGGAGTATAGCTTGGGAGGAATAGCAAAAAGGCTGTTTGGCTGGACATTTGAGAGTATAAAAGGGGAGTAGTGTGAAACCAGATTGGAAAGGTCAGTAGGAGACAAGCTGTAAAGGGTTTTAATTGCCAGACAAAAGAGTTTGACTTAACAAGTGGCAGGGAGTTATGGGAATTTATTCAGCAGGAAAATGATGTAGTCAGACTCGTGCTTAAGGAATGCTTTTAAAAGGCCCTAACTGGGTGATTTGTCCTTCTTTCTTCCAGGCTATGCTTAATCCTCTAGTTGGCCCATAAGGGAATGGCACCATTATTGCTTCTGTCCCTGTTGGGTCTGTTCATTGCCATCCTTGAGTAAAGGAGTATTCCAATAGGCCACAACCTTGTTTACTTTGAAAGACTGGGAGAGTAAGCCACTAGAGATCCAAAAAATGGAGTTCCAGCCATGTTTTGTAGACAATTGCGTTTCATGAGCAACTCATTCGATGTAATATAAAAATGAATAGAGGGGATAGCATGATTTCATCCACTGGCCATGGTATTCTGAAATAAATGAGATGAATGATCCTCAATCGCTTTAAAGTTGAGCCCACTTTTTCTAGGAACTGAGATGGTATAGGGGAGAATGAACTCCTAAGTTTTAGGGGAGATGTTTTAGACTTGCAGTTCTATATATCTTCTTAGCAAATATCCATTTGTAAAAGCTAATAGATGTTGGTTGGTTCAATGATCCTGGGACACCAATCACTAGCAGTTAATCTTGGGATGAACATAACAGAATGAGAGCTTCAGGAGATAGCATTAGAAAAACAAATTATCAGAGCAATTAGGTGGCTCAGTGAATTGAGAGTCAGGCCTAGAGATGGAAGATCTTGGGTTCAAATCCAGCCTCAGCTCCTTCCTAGCTGTGTCACCCTGGGCAAGTGACTTAACCCCAATTATAGCCCTTACTGCTCTTTTGTCTTAGAACCAATACTTAGTATCCATTCTTTTTTTTTTTAACCCTCACCTTCTGTCTTCATAGCAACACTGTGTATTGGTTCCAAGGCAGAAGAGTGGTAAAGGCTAGGCCAATGGGGACTACGTGGCTTGCCCAGAATCACACAACTTGGAAGGGTCTGTGGTTAGATTTGAACCCAGAACCTCCTGTCTCAAGGCTTGATTCTCAATCCACTGAGCCAGCTAGCTGTCCCCTCTTAGTATTGATTCTAAGACAGAAGGTAAAGGTTTAGAAAAGAAATTAAAAAAAATATATACATTCCATTGCCCCTCAGGGATACCCCTAGATCTCTGAAGGGGAACAGAACCAAACCTTGCTTTGGAAGAGCACTCTCACTCATTTGTGGGGGAGATTTAAGATAAGCTTCCTTAGAGCTATAAAGTTCACACTTCCAAATAGTTTATATATACACACATATGTATACATGTGTATATACATTATTATATTTTTCCCAATTACATGTAGGAACAATTTTTAACATTTGTCTTCTGACATTTTGCTATCCAAATCCTCTCTCTCCTTCCCTTTCCCCCTCCCTGAGATGACAATCAATTTGATATAGATTATACTTCTATAAAATATGCAATACATATTTCTGCATTCATGTTGTGTCAGAAGACACATATGGGTAAATTGCAAAAGAGAAATAGTTCCTGCTTAAAGGAGCCTCTGTTCTATTGAGGCAGCATGTGCTAAACAAGTTCAGGTCCTTCATCTTTCTTCTATTTACCTTCCACTTAACTGCCAAAGTAATCTTTTTTTTTAAAGATTATTTATTTATTACCACTTACATATTATAACCAGTTTCCACACAAGTTTTTCTAAGTTATATGATTGAACTTATCTCTCTCCCTCCCTTCCCTTTGGCAGACAATTTGAACTGGGTTATAGATGTATTATCATACAAAATATATTTCCCTATTATTCATTTTTGTAAGTGAGTAATCTTATAAAACCAAAACCCCCAAACGTAAACTGAAATAAACAACTGAAAAATCATATGCTTTCTGATTCCAACAGTTCTTTTTCTGGAGGTGGATAGCATTCTTTGTCATAAGTCCCTCAGATCATTGTATTATTGAGGGGAGCTAAGTCTTTTACAGTTGGTCATTCTACAATGTTGCTGTTACTGTGTATAATGTTTTCTCGGTTTTTCTTATTTCACTCCGCATCAATTCATGTAGGTCTTTCCAGCTGTTTCTGAAGTCATCCTGTTCATCATACCTTACAGCATGATAGTATATTACATCACCATCATAGACCACAATTTATTCAGCCACTTCCCAATTGATGGACATCCCCTTAATTTCCAATTCTTTCCCACTACAAAAATAGTAGTCATAAATATTTTTGTTTAAGCAGGTCCTTCCCCTCCCCCCCTTTTTTTAATCTTTCCAAGATAGAGACCTAGTAGTGGTATTACTGGATCAAAGGGTATACATTTGTTTTATAGCCATTTGGGCATAATTCCAAATTGCCCTACAGAATAGTTGGATCAGTTCACAGATCCACCAGCAATGTATTAGTGTCCCAATTTTGCCACATTCTCTTCAACATTTATTATTTTTCTTTACTGTCATATTAACCACAGAGGTACCTCAGAGTTGTTTTAATTTGCATTTCTCTAATCAAGAGGGATGTAAAACATTTTTTTCATATGATTATTGATAGCTTTGTTTTCTTTTTCTGAAAACCATCAATTCTTATCCTTTGATCATTTGTCAATTGGGGAATGACTTGGATTCTTATAAATCTGACTTAATTCTTTATATATTTGAGAAATGAGACTTTTACCAAAGAAATTTGTTATAAAATTTTTTCACATCTTGTTTCCCATTTAATCTTAGTTTCAATGGTTTTGGTTATACAAACTCTTTTAATTTAATATAAGAAAAATTATTCATTTTACATCTTGTAATGTTCTCTATCTTTTCTTTGGTCATAAATTCTTCCCTTCTTCATAGATCTGACAGGTAAATTATTCTATGTTCCCCTAGTTTGCTTAAATATCACTCTTTATGTCTAAATCATATGTCCATTTTGACCTTATCTTGGCATAGGACAGGGGTTGGCAACCTTTTTGGCTGTGAGAGCCATAAATGCCACATTTTTAAAAATGTAATTTCTTGAGAGCTGTACAGTGCTCACAGTGAGCACTCCTGTAACAGCGCCTGAAAAAAATTGACTTTATGGCTCCTGCAGAAAGAGCCATATGTTGCCGACCCCTGCTATAGGATATGAGATCTTGAGCTATACCTAACTTTTGCCATATTGTTTTCCAATTTTCCCAGCAGTTTTTTTTGTCAAATAGTGAGTTCTTATCCCAAAAGTTGGGATCTTTGGGTTTATCAAACACTAGATTGCTGAGGTCATTTATCCCTAATCTATTCTATTGATTCCCTCCTATTTCTTAGCCATCACCAGATTGTTTTGACAAAGATCACTCTACTGCAAATACAAATAACATGAAAATAAATATATGCATGTATAACCCAGTGGAACTGCTTGTTAGCTTTGGGAGAGGAGAGGGAAGAGTGGGAGGGAATAGCGTGAATCATGAATCATGTAACCATGGAAAAATATTCCAAATAAATAATTAAAAAAAAGTTTTGTAATTGTGTTCATATAATTCCTGTGTTTGTCTTGGCAAATAGATTCCCAAGTATTTTATATTGTCTAAGGTGATTTTAAATGGAGTTTCTCTTTCTAACTCTTTCTGCTGAGTTTTGTTGGAAATATATAGAAATGCTGATGATTTAAAATGGGTTTATTTTGTATCCTGCAACTTTGCTAAAGTTATTAATTATTTCAACAAGTTTTTTAGTTGATTCTCTAAATATACCATCTTTTTATCCGCAAAGAATGATAGTTTAGTTTCCTCTTTACCTGCTTTAACTTCTTCAATTTCTTTTTCTTCTTTTATTGCTAAAGTTAACATTTCTAGTACAATATTAAATAATAGAGGTGATAATGGACACTCTTGCTTCACTCCTGATCTTATTGGGAAGGCTTCTAACTTATCCCCTTTGAAGAAGATAACTTGTTGATGGTTTTAGATAGATAATATTTATTATTTGAAGGGAAGGGCCTTTTATTCCTATGCTTTCTAGTGTTTTTATTTTTAATAGGAATTAGTGTTGTATTTTGTCAAATGCTTTTTTCTCTATCTATTGAAATAATTGAAATAAATATCTATTGCTATGGTCAATTATGTGAACGGTTTTCCTAATGTTAAACCAGCTTTGAATTCCTGGAATAAATCCCACCTGATCATAGTAAATAATCCTTGTGACAGGATTTTTGCATCAATATTCATTAAGGAAATTGTTCTGTAATTTTTTTCTCTGTTTTTGTCTTCCTTGCTTTGGTATCAGCACCATATTTGTGTCATAAAAAGAATTTGATAGAGAAACCTGGGAAGACTTTTATGGAGGGATGCAGAGTGAGATAAGCGGAACCAGCAGAACAATTTATGTGATAGTAACAGTATCTTTACTAAGCCAAACAACTTTTGTAAGACTTAGGAGCTCTGATCGACAAAGCGAACAACTGCAGTTCCGGACATGAAGCCTGCCATCTGCTTCCTGAGAGAAGAGGTGCTGGACCCATGAAAAAGAATAAGACATACAGACTTGGAAATGGTTGAAGTGTTTATTTGTTTTGTTTGACTGTGCATATTTGTTACAATGTTTTGTTTTTTCTTTTTAAATGGGGGCAAGAGTTGAGAGGGAGAGAGTAAGTACTTGTAGGGACAGGTAGGTGGCCCAGTAGATTGAGAGACAGGTGAGAGGAGGTCCTGTGTTCAAATTTGACCTCAAACACTTCCTAGTTATGTGACCTTGGGCAAAGCCGCCTAACCTTCACTCTTAGCCCTTACTGCTCTTTTGCCTTGGAACCAATACACAGTATTGATCCTAAGATAGAAGATTTAAAAGAAAAGAAAAGAAAAAAATTAACCTAAAAGTATGCATGTTAACTTCCATGAATTAATCTGAATAACAATATCTTATTTCCTCCCATGTTCCCTTTGTTCTCTTTTATTTACTTTATCAGACTTTGTAACTGTAGAGATTATTCATTTGATTTTGCTTCAGTAACTTGTTTGTTGCTCATGATTCTGCTTTCTTTGCTCTGCCTCACCTCCTATGTTTTTCCATATTTCTTAGTATTCTTCATAGTTTTTCATTTCTCATGGCATAGTAATGTTCCATTACATTGATTTATTACAGATTATTCAGCCATTGTGCATACGGATTATTTCTAGCATTTTGCTATTACAAATAGAGTAGCTATGAATATTTGTTCATAGATGAGACTTTTTATTCTTTTTTTTTTGTTTGTTTTTAAACCCTCACCTTTCATCTTAGACTCAATACTGTGTATTGGTTCCAAGGCAGAAGAGTGGCCAGGGCTAGGCAACAGGGATTAAGTGACTTGCCCAGGGTCACACAGCTAGGAAGTATCTGAGGCCAGATTTGAACCCAGGACTCTAGGCCTAACTCTCTGTCCACTGAGCCACTCAGCTGCCCCTCTGGCTCACATTCCTAAAGGAGCATTTCCTGAGCCTGGGGGGACCAGGCAATCTAACAACAGTGTTATAGGCAGCTCCCCAAACTAACTTGATCTTAGATGGCCTTAGTATAACCACAATGTTCAGAACCAGGGAAGTGACAATTCTTCTGTCCTTTACCGCAGGTAGAATGAATCTGGAGTACTGATTGTGGTTGTGGTTCTACATTTGAGGAAGCATATTTACAAAATGGTGACTAGGATAGGGAAGGGACTGCTTATTGTTGTTGTTCAGTCCTGTCTGACTCTTTGTAATTCTGAGGATCATCACTAACCATGGGATTTTCTTGGCAAGGATTTTGGGGTGGTTTGCCATTTCCTTCTCCAAAGGATCTATTTATCAGAAAGGTTAAGTGACTTGTGCAGAGTCACACAAGCTAGGAAGAGTCTGAGGTCAGACTTGAACCCAGAACCTCCTGACTCTAGACCTGGTGCACTGTCCACTGTGCTACCTAGCTGCCCCAATATTCAGATATATCTTCAATCAATCAGATAGAATCAGAGAAACTTAGACTGTCTGAGCTGGAGGATCCCTAGAGATTTCCAGCCCTCATTAATTTCACAAGGAAGGAAACAGGGTCTGAGAAGACCAGGGACTTCCCTAAGGGTACGCAGCAAGTCGTTTAGCAGGACTGGGGACTTGAATTTAGCTCTTCCTGACTCCAGTCCCAGCACTCTATCCCCCTGAGTCACCTACCTACCTCCTGGGCATATAGAGGTTAAATGGCTTACCCAAAGTCACATAGCCAGAAAGTGTCTGAGGCTGAATTTGAACTCCTGACTCCAGATCTAGTGCTTGTAACCACTGAACCACAGTTCCTCTGGTTATGACTTATAAGGATCAACTGAAGAGCTTGGGATGGTTTAGTGTAGAGAAGTGAAGGCTAGAAGTGGGGACTCAACAAATAACTTAAAGTATTCAAATTGTTTTTGGAGTATAGAGATTCCACTCCCCCTGTTTGCCTCCAGAGGACAAATGGGCAGGAGTAAAGAGTTGAAATCACAAAAAAGATTACAACTCTCTAAAGGAACAAAGCATCTAAACTTTTAGAAGTTTTCCAAACTGGAATAGGATTGTGTTGGGAGAAAGTTACTGATTCTTCAAATGGAAGCCGAATGACTAATTATTGATAATTTACAGGGCAGAGGTGTCAAACGTGGGCCACATACAGCCCCATAACACTCCTGAGCATGACCCAAATCAGATTAAATTGTAATTGGGGAATATGTAACAAAATGAATACATTTATAATAAAACTCGGATAGCATTACATTTTAAAACCAAGTCTGTATGTGGCCAGCAGGAATCCTCATGGATAGTTTAGTGGCTCCTTTTTCTATTTGAATTTGACACCACTCCTTGGCTGAGGGGATTCTTCTCAGGTACTAGATGTTCTCTAAGATCCTGTCCAGTTCTGAGATGAAAAGCTTCTATGATTTTAGGGGATTTGGAAGTACATCCAGGGACTTTTCCCTGCCAGATTCAACAGATACTCTGTTCATAGAATCCAAAAAGATTGCATAGACAGACAGACCTTTATTAAAAAAAAAAAAAAAAAAAAGCACCTCAAGGCAGCTAGGTGGGTCAGTGGATAGATAGCCAGGTCTGGAGATGGGAGATCCTGAGTTCAAATACTCCCTAACTGTGTGACCCTGGGCAAGTCACTTAACTCCAAACGCCTAGCCTTTACCACCCTTTTGCCTTGGAGCCAATACATAGTATTGATTCTAAGACAGAAGGTAAGGGTTTAAAAAATAGCACTTCAGATAAATTAAAAGGGACAACCATCAAGGGTTTATATTGTAAAGAAACAATTGAAAATCTAGAGACAAACCTAGCTGAAGTCTTTTAACCTCAATCCTTGTCTAATGGCAAAAAAGCCACAGAAACCAAAGAAAACATTTTAAATAAGAAAAACAAATAGGTATTCAAGGGGATTATGGGGTCAAGAGAGAAACAGGAATAGTTTTTGAAAAAGATAGAAAGGCAGGCCAATAGCCAGTTAAACAGAGAAAGATGATAGGATAATTGTGTTGAGTTGTTTTCTTTTCAGTTGTATCTGATTTTTTGTGACCCCATTTGGGATTTTATTGGCAGAGATAATGGAGTAGTTTGCCATTTCCTTCCCAGGCTCATTTTACAGAAGAGGAAACTGAGGCAAGCAGGATAATATAACTTGTCCAGGGTCATGCAGCTAGTAAATGTGTGAGGTCAGATTTGAACTCATGAACATGAGTCTTCCTGTCTCCAGGCCTGGCATTCTATCCACTGTACCACCTAGCTGAAAGAGAGAGATAATAGGTAGATTGATAGATATGATAAACAGAGATAGATATTTGAGAAGTAGATAGTCAATATAGTCAGAGGGAGAGATAGTGAGATAGAAAGATATAGAGATATAGATCTATAAAGAAAGAGGTAAATGGAAATATGATAGACAGACAGATAGACAGATGGATAGATAGAAGATAGATAGACAGAGACAGACAGAAGTAGATATGGATAGGTGGATGGAAGGAGGAATGGAAGGATGGATGGATGGATGGATGGACGGACGGACGGACAGACAGACAGATAGATAGATAGATAGGTAGACAGACAATATTTGTTAAATACTCTGTGGTAAGAGCTCTCAATACAAATAAAGCAAAGAGAGTTCCTTTTATCAAAAAGCTTGCATTTTTAATAGGGGAAGACAACACAGAAAGGGTGCTGGAAAGAGAAGTGGACCACCATATGTCAGGCCAGGAGAAGGAGGAAGACTAGAGAGAATCCAGGTATATGGGAAGAGAAGAGTGGCTGGGATCCTTCCTAAAATGGTGGTCCTAGGGAGTGAGTCACTGATGAAGAAAGGAGGCCCCCAGAGCAGCAGTTTCTCCGGGTGACAAATGGACAATTGGGAAGAAGGACGTTCAAGATGGAGATGGGCACAGTAATGCCTTCCTGGAGGTCTTGGTGACACAGCTCATAAAGGTCATTGGGACTCCAGCCTACATTGTTAGACTGCAGAACCAGGGCCCATGAGGCACTAGGCCAATCTGATAACTGCTATAATATGGTAAAAGGTTCAGTTTTTCAAGTTATATAAATGCTTGATTGCTTGTTGATTAAAATAACTCTGGAAAATGGCAGCATAAAGAAAGCCAGTTTGACTGGGTTCATTAAGAGGAGACCTTACGTAGCCAAAGAAGAAAATAGACACGTTTACACCATGTGGACAGCTATGAAAACTAGAATTCAAAAGATTTCCCATTAGCCCCCAAATAAAAACCGTGTGTCTTAGAAGGCAGTTCTAGTGGCCATTTGGGGAAGAGGGTGATTTAGTGAACCATGTCTGCCCCCTGGTGACCAGTAGAGAAGAGCGCAGGCAGAACTAGACCTGCCAATTAACCTCCTTGCTGTCTATCTCTCCTCAAACCCAGGAATGGATGAACCAGGGAAATGTGTGTCATGAAATGAAGGGTCCTGGAAGATCTCCCATCCTCAGACATATCCCCCGCTCCACTGCCTTTCCTACCCCAGCACCTGTCAAGGAGTCTAAATTCCCACTTTAGAGGAGATGGTCCTGAACTAGGAGAGCAGCAACAATAGTGTAAGTAAGATGATCAGCTGTGAATGACTTGATTATTATCAACAAGGCAAGGATCCAGGGCAACTCCAAGGGACTCATGCTGAAATGGGCTTCCCACCAACCTAGAAGGGGCTAATGGGATTTGGATGCAGATGGAATTATCCCTTTTCCACTTTATTCCCTCCTGAAATTTTTTTCTCTAGTGTGATATGTGTCTTCTTTCACAACATGATGATCATGGAAATATGTATTATATGATAACACATGTATAATCTATATCATATTACCTGCCATCTTGGGGGGTGGGAGGGGCAGGAAGGAGGGAGAGAACATGGTTCACACAATATCAGAAAAGAATTATTAAAAATCGTATTGATGCAATTCGGAAAAAAATTAAAAATTATTTTGAAAATGATTATCCAGAGAGATTTGTCTGTGTGATTTCCCTGATGCATCTCCCCTAGAACCAATCACAGCACTGTATGAATGATCAAGCACTTAATTCATGGGCAAACAAACACTTATTAAGCAGCTGCCACATTCATTGTGCTAAATGATGGGATTATGAAGACAAAAGCCATCTTTACCCTTGATGAGCTTATATTTTAATGGAGGAGCAAGTACAAGCTAATTTGAAATCTGAGCCTACACAAGAATGGTATATTTGGTATTAGAGGACCTAGGTTCAAATCTGGTTTGTGTCTCTTAATTGCTGGGTCACCATTGGGCAATGCACTTAACTTCTGGGCCTCAGCTTTCATCTGTAAAATGAAGGGGTTGGACTTGATAAGCTCTGAGGTTCCTTCCAGATCTATGTGTTTGATCCAATGTCTATCCTGCTTGCTCTCCTCCACATATCTTTTAGCCAATCAGAGTCCTTCCTTCAATAGGATATTGTACAATTGGAATTTTGCTCCCCAGGACTCCAAATCCCAGCATCCTATTTATGCATTTATCTACATCCTTATGTAGGGAGGATATTTGGATGTAGCTCCACCTCTTGCTCTTTTCCCGGAACGCAGTTGGAGGAGGTTGGGTGAGTGCCAGGCAGGAGAATTTTACCCAAGTGTTTTTTACTTAGGCTTTTTCTTTTGTTCTTTTATTTCTTCTACTTCAAGTGATTATTAATAAATCCTATAAAATATAATACTTGGAGTTATCAGATATTAATTTTAATCTTACAATACCCAGAATACAATCATCTATATGTGGGCTGACCAGGGCTCTTTCTTTCACGTGACAGCCTTTCAAGTACTTGAAGTCATTAGATAGCTGACGCGATGGGGAGATGAAGACAAGAAGCGAGAGAAGAGAATGTTAAAGCAGCCTTTAGAAACAAGTCCAGATGGGCAGGTAGTTGGCTCAGTAGATACAGAGCCAGGACTGGAGAAGGGAGATTCTGGGTTCAAATCTGATCTCAGATGCTTCCCAGATATGTGATCCTGGGCAAATCACTTACCCCCCATTGCCTAGCCCTTACCTCTCTTCTGTCTTGGTTCTAAAAAAAAGGCAAGGGTTTAAAAAAATGGATCAAGGGAAGGCAAAGAGTAACAGCAATTCAGTCAACAAGCATTTATTATTTATTTTTTACATTATTTATTCTTATAAATACTATGCTTTGACTGGGGATGCCAAGAAAGAAAAAAAAAAAAAAAGGTCTCTGCCCTCAAGGAGAGCACAGTCTGAGGAAGAGGGTGATATGCAAACAACCCTATATCTACCAGACATTGTTCAGCCTTCATTTTCCAAGAGGACCAGTGATAATAGAAGGCGATGCCTTAACTTGTTTGTGGAGTGGATTTAAGAGAGGCAGAAGTTGCACAAGGTCTTCAGCCTTGTTCTCTCTTCCAGGATCATCGAAGCCCAATGGCAAGACAAAAGTCAGGATGACTGGGGATGGCCGAGGATGCAGTCTAAGGGAGCTCTAGGTCAACCTTTTCTCAGTTCGAGTGCCCAGAGGGCAAATTCAAGGTATCCGTGAGCCCCTAGATTACTGGAGAGAGTTTAGGGAGAAAGTGCTTGCTTTGGGCAGCTGGCCAGAGGGGTGGGGCATGTAAAGAATGCCCTCGGGTGCTGGGAAGAGGGGGAACGGAGCTCCCCGAGTGCTGGCTCTGCACCGGTGCCACAGCTTCCACAACAAGGCTCTAGGTGTTCTGCAGCCCCCTTTTCGGCCACCTTCACAACAGCTGGAACAAATTCTTTTCATCCACGCAGTCCGCTGGGGAAAGTTTTCCTGTGCTTGGGGTAGACGTGCCCCCTAACACATACCCTGTTAAAATCATCTTGGAGCCGCGGGGGACACCAGCTGACACTAAAGGTGGATGGATTAGCAGCCCTGGAAGGGCTTGGCAAGCCCTCCCGCCACCAGAGGTTCTAGCCCTCCTAGAATACATACAGTGGAAACAAAAGGTAAAGAAGTCAAAGGGAAGGCTCTAGCAATAGGGAGCAGTGAGAGACGCGGAAAGGTTTCTCTCCGAAGGGAGCCCGGGGAGCCAGCGAGGGGGAAGGTCAGCAACAAGGAAGGAAGACACTGGCCAATGGGGGTGGGGGGGACAGCCGGGGAAAGACACTCGAATTGGCTGTTGGAGGGTCACGTGGGAGCCACGGCAAAGAGGCCAGTGTGGTGAAGGGAAAGTGTGAGAAGACTGGAAAGATAGGCAGGCCGGAATTGTGGAGGGAACTCTGGGTAGGAGACAGCAATCTGGAAAGGAGAAAGCCAAGCAGTCGTCACCCGCTTCCTTAAGGCTCCCCTCCAGGAACGCTGCCTGTGAGAAGAGCCGCACTCCACGTCAAAGGAGAAGTGGCAGTTCTGAAGAAGATTCACAAGTGACCCAGGGGTGACTTCACCTCCCCTCTCCCCCTGCCCCAGGGGCTTAATTAGGCTTCCCGCTTCCCTTTCTGCAGCTGCTCCAGAGTCCCATCTCTGTTTCATCTCCTAGCCAGCCCATGGCAGAATGGAAACAGAGATCGCTTTTGGCCCTCCAGTTTCCAAAGCCAGCACACAGAACTTCCTATTCAAATAATTGGCTCATTTGAAGCCTAGAGGCAAGAGAATGGCCTCTTGGGTCCAAGTGGCTCCCTCCTCTATTGCTTCAGGAAGTTTATTTTAGACAAAATGTTAGGAGCACGATCCGAGCTGCTCTGCCCTGCCCCCTCCCTCCTTGGGAAAATCCCCAGCGTTTAGGCAGAGGTTCGGATCTCCGCCTGAATTCAGATTTCTTTCTGATTAGGTGTGTGTTTGTGGGTATGTGTATAAACGCATGTGCGTGTGTAAATGTGTGACTATGTATTGTGTCTCTATGTAAGTAGTAGAGATGTGTGTATTGTGAGTATATGTTGAACACAGGCACACACATGTATGAATGTGTCTACAGAACACACTTCCTATATTTAATGCATTACACACAATACACATATATGTATATAAGTATATGATGCATGTGAATGTGTATATGTATAGAAATATATAGGAAATATGCATCATAACACATTCCTCATATATTTACACATGTACATACACACGACACACACATGCAATTAAGTATGCATGTGTGACTATGTGAATATATAGGAAATACATGTGTGTATAGATGCACATGCATATCACACATATACTTGCATTTCCAATATATTTACACACATGTACATGCACATAATGCCCACACATATCTATATATGCTTATAAGTATGTATGTGTGAATGTGTATGTAAATATGTAGGAAATGTGCATACATATGTATGCGTGTGTTGTATATATAGTGCACCTATGTAACAATAAACATTTCCTATATATTTATGCACACAATATACATATACATAGCAACACACATAAGTATATGCACATCAACATGTGGGTGCATGTGTGTAAATACAGGAAACCCAGCACATATGTACATTGTATATATGCAAACATGCACAACTCAACACACCAGTTCCTCTATATTTACACACGTGTACACACATACGCATATACACGACACACACGGAGATATGTGTAAATATAGGGAGTGCATGCACACACGTGTATATATATGTACATATACGCACATACAGGACACGCTTCCCATAATCTATACACATGTGTACACACTACATAGATGTATATATCTATCTATATCTATCTATATCTATCTATATCTATATATCTATATATCTATATCTATATCTATATCTATATCTATATCTATATCTATATCTATATCTATATCTATATCTATATCTATATACAGGCACATCTATTTCTCCCCAGTTATATGTAATTCCCGTTCTTTTTGTGGTTGAGACAAAATTCCGGTTTCTAGAAGCATGTAGGTAAAGCAACCCTTTCATTATTAGGTCTCTGGCTAGCGAGGCCTCCAGAGGTGCCGGAGTTGGGGGGTGGGGTTGAGGGAGAGGGGAGAAAAGACCTTTTCCTTGGACCTTTCTTCAGCCTTTAAGCAGGTGGGTAGCACGGGTGCAGCGCGCCTGAGTCTTCTGCTCTGAAATGTCTGTGAGGCGGATGGCTTCCTTGCTGACCCTCCTTTCTCTGTCATGACTCACAACTCACATCTACTTTCTTTCTCCTTCCACCTCTTGCCCCTGGGCTGTCAGTTCTCTCCAGCTCGGCTCTAGAAGTGCCTCCAGACCCTTAGGATCTGGTTGGGAGATGGCATCTCATTTCATAGAAGCTCCTCAGGGCAAGGCCAAGTGCTTTACCTAATGCCTTTGATGGATTCAAGGAAGTTTCCAGGACTTGTTGAGCCTGAGCTCAGATGGTATGGCGGGTTGATTCAGTAAAGAAGTGTCCCTTCCTCACAAAGATAATTAAGCTGAAGAGGCGTCCGGTTATCAATGGAGCGGCACTCTTACCCACACGACCTTGCCAAGTTCAAGGGTTTCTGGGGTACAGATCGACTCCATATTGCAGGTTCACACTAAGTGCTCTTTGGTTTTCAATGGGTTGAATGTAAATGTAGCTCCCTGGTAACCTCTCTCCTCCTGCAGTCTCTTCCTTGCCTGGGGCTTCCTGCTCTCCCCAGGAGGAACGCTGATCTCTAACTAGCCTCAATCTGTCCTAAGTCTGCTCTGTGTTTTCTGTTCTCCCAGCTAAGACCCAGAAGAGCCTCGCCTATTGGGGCCAGACACCCAGCAAGCCTCACTCAGCTTCCTCAACTGAGGGCATTTCCTACTACTCCTCCCAGCCCAATTGAAGACCCTGCTCCTTCCAGGACTGGGGAAGGAGGAGGAGCTCAGGGGGACATCCCAAGACCAAGTGGGCTCTGCAGAATCTAGACAAAATGGGGAATTCCTCCTCTCTCAAGAGGGAAGAAAAATCCCCAGGGGCATCCAGAGAGGAAGGGGAAAATTTCCCATTAAGCCTAATGGAAATGACCAATGGAAGTTAGGGCTGTTGTGTTTGACTAACTGTGCTCCTCCTGCAAACTGCTGCAAATCCAGTTTTTCTATCTTCTCAATCAAAGGTGTGTGTGTGTGTGTGTGTGTGTGTGTGTGTGTGTGTGTGTGTGTGCCTGGGGACANGTGTGTGTGTGTGTGTGTGTGTGTGTGTGTGTGTGTGTGTGTGTGTGTAGGCCTGGGGACATAGAGTCACTTTCTATCCTGAAAGTACTTATATTCTACTGAGGACTACCACACTGGAATAGATGAGTAAATTCAAGATTGTTGGAGAAAAGCACTCAAGAGAACACTAACAACTCAGGAATACAGGAAATATTTCTCCTAAGGGGGGAACATCGGCAGAACAATCTGGACAAGAACATAGAACTGGGAGATTAAATACTGACCAGTTTGGATGGGGCTGCAATGTAGAGAGCATTGAATGAGAAATCAGACTGGAAAGATAGGTTGGCAAAATAGTTGAAAAACATTTAAATCTATCCCTTTCTTCTGTTTTCACATCAATTTCATTTCTAAGTATATCCCTTTCTTCTCTCTGCTGCCCATCTAGCCATTCCTTGTATCAAAGAATAAAAAGGAAGGGGAAAAATATTTAGTTCAGCAAAACTAATTAGCCCAAGTGTGACAAGGCCCCCACGTCCTCTTCAGGGACAATAATGGTTATTATTTTTATTTATACTTTTGTTGTTTTTATTGCCCTCATTTCCTAATTTATCCTTCTCTGCTCCCCTCCTCAGAAAGACATCCTATTTATTTATTTTTTAATCAACTAACCAATTAATTAATTTTTGGGCTGTTGAGAAACATTTATTTTACATATTCTCATTCTTAAAAAGCAGTCATGTAGTTAAGTGGCACATCACAGAATCCTGACAAAACTTGAATTTTTGTTTAGATACCATCAATCAAACTTGTCTGCCTTCATTAATATTGAGTTTAACAAGCTTTCTTTTTTAAAATTTATTAATTTAATTACTTAATTTAGAATTTTCCCATGGTTACATGATTCATGTTCTTTCTCCCCCCTCATCCCTCCCCCTCCCATAGTCAATGAGCAATTCCACTAGGTTTTACATGTATCATTGATCAAGACCTATTTCCATATTATTAATATTTGCAATAGAATGATCATTTAGAGTTTACATCCCCAATCATATCCCCATTGAACCACATGATGGATCATATGTTTTTCTTCTGTGTTTCTGCTCCCACAGTTCTTTCTCTGGATGTGGATAATGTTCTTTTTCATAAGTTCCTCTTGACTCTCCTGGACTATTGCATTGCTGCAGTAAAGAAGTCCATTACATTCAATTGTGCCACTGTGTATCCATCTCTGTGTATAAGGTTCTCCTGGTTCTGCTCCTTTCGCTCTGCATCAATTCCTAGAGGTCATTCTAGTCCACACGGAATTCCTCCAGATCATTATTTCTTTTAGCACAATAGTATTCCATCACCATCAGATACCACAATTTGTTCAGCCATTCTCCAATCAGTAGACACCCTCCCCCCGCCATTTTCCAATTTTGGGCCACTACAAAGAGTGCAGCTATAAATATTTTTGTACAGGTATTTTTCCCTGTTGTCTCTTTGGGGTACAAACCCAGCAGTGGTATGGCTGGATCAAAGGGCATGCATTCTTTTAAAGCTCTTTGGGCATAGTTCCAAATTGCCCTCCAGAATGGTTGGATCAATTCACACCTCCACCAGCAGTGTATTAGTGTCCCAATTTTGCCACAACCCCTCCAACATTTATTATTTTCCTTTACTAAATACATCCTAGTTAGCAAAAGTCAAAAAAGAGAAAAAATAAGAGCTCATCAAAACTGATGTCAACCAAGACTGACTGTGTATGCAGTGTTCCACAACCATAGCTTCCCATCGCTGTAAAGAAGAGAGGAAGGTACATCTTCTCTGTGAGAAATATTTTGGAGACAGAATTAACAGTGCCTACTCATTGGATGTAGGAGAGGAAGAATCAAAGTGTGGAGCTTTGGAGGGAAGAATGGTAGTATTCAAAATAGGAATAGATATCTATTGTTTGACCTTTCACAATGACAGTTCTTAGTAATTCCTTTAATCATTTTTAAAATATTTTTTTTATTGCATAAGGGCTCTGATGTATATAGAAGTTGTACATTGAACATACCCTCATTTTTTTCATTTTCCTTTTTTTTAGTACAGAGTTTTTAGTTTTTTTTTCATGATGGAGTAACTACAAAGTGATGGTAGATTTAAATAATTTTTTAATTTTTATTATATATATATATTTTAAATTAGGGCCATATCTCCAAAAAACCAAAACACACACACACACATACACACACACACACACACACACTCAAGAAATGAGGGTAATGTAAAAGTTTCTGTATGTATAAAGTCATGCTCTATTTTGGGAGAGCAGCCGATCACAATTTGCTTCATGAATCAAGGTATGGAAATGGTTGCATATGGATTGATTTAGAAAATGGTTACCAGTACAGACAAAAAAAGAAATATACAGGAACAAAAGGGAAGAAACACAACTTCAAAGATTTTTCAGTGATGAGAATCCACATTTGCATTTCAAGATAATGTAGTTAAAAAAGAAAAAAGAAACAAAAACTTGATATAAATCCCTCCTTTTCCTCTGGCTTAATGAATAACATTTATTCAGTATGAAATCTTTATATATTCCACATGTTAAGAATAAATTAAATCTTGAAATAAAAAACAAAATAGGAATAGAAAAGTTAGAGGGAGAGGCAGGTTTTGAAAGAGTTCAGATTTGGATAACTGGATGATACATTGGATAGAGTTTGGGGGAGGGCTTGGAGTCAGGAAGACTCATCTTCCTTAGTCCAAATCTGGCCTCAGACACTACCTTTGTGACCCTGGAAAATCCATTAAGTCCTGCTTGCCTCAGTTTCCTCATCTGTAAAATGAACTGGACAAGAAATGACAAACAATTCAAGCATCTTTGCCAAAAAAAATCCAAATGGGGTGGTCATGGAGAGTTGGACATGACTAAAAACAACTGAATACAAGAGTTCAGATTTGGACATGAAGACTTTGTATTCATGTAATATTTGTGTGGAGCTGTACAGCAGGAATTTGAAGATATGGGATTGGGGCTTTAAAAGATTTTATCTATGTAAATAATTCCAAAATGAGGCAATTAAAGGAAACTGTAATGTCTAGGAATGATGAGCAATGGCTTGGCAATGAACCTTGGACATGTCACTTCCTTTTTTTTTTTTTGATATGTATTCATGTTTTATTTAACATATGTAATGCAAAGAAAATAGCTTCAGTCCCAGGATCATATGCTGCTTTAAAGAAGGAAATGTAGAAAATCATTGCTGAATATCATCAGGACATCTCACTTCTCTCCTTTAAGTAAGATGTTGGTCAAGATTCTTGTGGAACAATAGCTTTTTTAAAAATAATTTTATTTTTTAGAAAAGTTATCATGGTTACATGATTCATGTTCTTACTTTCCACTTCACCCCCCGACCTTCCCCCCCCCCATAGCCGATGCACATTTCCCCTGGTTTTAACGTTTCATCAATCAAGACCTATTTCCAAATTGTTGATAGTTGCATTGGTGTGGTAGTTTCGAGTTTACATCCCCAATCATGTCCACCTCAACCCATGTGTTCAAGAAGTTGCTTTTCTTCTGTGTTTCCTCTCATGTAGTTCTTTCTCTGAAAGTGGGTAGCATTCTTTTCCATAAATCCCTCAGAATTGTCCTGGGTAATTGCATTGCTGCTAGTACAGAAGTCCATTACATTCTATTTTACCATAGTGTATTGGTCTCTGTGTACGGTGTTCTTCTGGCTCTGCTCCTTTCACTCTGCATCAATTCCTGGAGGTCTTTCCAGTTCACATGGAATTCCTCCAGTTTATTATTCCTTTGAGCACAATAGTATTCCATCACCAGCATATACCACAATTTGTTCAGCCATTCCCCAATTGAAGGGCATCCCCTTGTTTTCCAGTTTTTTGCCACCACAAAAATCGCAGCTATAAATATTTTAGTACAAGTCTGTTTATTTATGATCTCTTTGGGGGTACAAACCCAACAATGGTATGGCTGGATCAAAGGGCAGGCATTCTTTTATAGCCCTTTGAGCAGAGTTCCAAATTGCCATCCAGAATTGTTGGATCAGTTCACAACTCCATCAGCAATGCATTTATGTCCCAATTTGGCCACATCCCCTCCAACATTCATTACTCTCCCCTACTATCATTTAGCCAATCTGCTAGGTGTGAGGTGTTACCTCAGAGTTGTTTTAATTTGCATTTCTCTAATTATTAGAGATTTAGAGCACTTTCTCATGAGCTTATTGATAGTTTTGATTTCTTTATCTGAAAATTGCCTATTCATGTCCCTTGCCCATTTATCAATTGGGGAATGGCTTCATTTTTTATACAATTGATTTAACTCCTTTTATTTGAGTAATTAGATCCCTGTAAGAGTTTTTTGTTATAAAGATTTTTCCCCCAATTTGTTGTTTACCTTCTGATTTTAGTTGCATTGTTTTGGTTTGTACAAAAGCTTTTTAATTTAGTATAATCAATCATCCCATTCACATTCAGAGTTATAATTATCAGTTGTGTATTCCCCAACATTTTGATATCCTCTCTTAGTTTACCCCTTCTTCTTAGGCTATTTCCTTTTAAACCAGTGATTTGTTTTAAACCAGTAACCCTTGTCTCCTCCCTTGATTTACTATCCTTTCTACCCCCTCCTTTGTTATTCCCCTCTTTTTATTTTTAAGGCCTAATGAATTCCCTCTCCCTTCTCCTCCCCTCCCATTTTTGTCCTCCCCACTCCTCTGCTCCCCTTGGTTTATCCTTCTGACTTTCTCAGTAGGGTTAGAGTTCTATATCTCAATGGATATAGCTACTCTTCCCTCTCAGGGTTAATTCCACTGAGAGTAAGGTTTAAATATTACCTCTTAATGCTCTCTTCCTCTCCTTCTTATAATAGTATTCATCCCCTCCCCCTCCCATGCCCTCTTTGTGAGTAAGAGAATATCCTATTTTTCTTATTCATTCAAGTTTCTCTTGGTGTTGTCTACTATTCACCTCCCTCTTTTCCACCCACCCCCTTATCATCTTAGACCATTTAGTACTCCAACCTCTCCCTGTGAATAATTCTTCTAATTACTATAATACTGGATACTATAATAGTGAATAGAGTTCACTGGAGATAATTACACATAACATTTCTCCATATAGGAATACAAATAATTAGATCTTATTGAAGCCCTTAAAGAGGCAAATTTAAAAATAAGAGTTTTCTTTCTTTCCCCTCTGTTTCTTATTTACTTTTTCATGTTTCTCTTGGTTTTTGTGGTTGGATATCGAACTTTCCATTTAGTCCTGGTATTTTCTGTGCAAATTCTTGGAAATCTTCTATCTTATTGAATGCCCATACTTTCCCCTGGAAGTATATAGTCAGTTTTGATGGGTAGGTGATCCTTGGTTGTAGACCCAGTTCTCTTGCTTTTCTGAATATCATATTCCAAGCCTTGCGGTCTTGTAATGTGGAGGCTATCAGATCCTGTGTGATCCTGATTGGTGCTCCTTGATATCTGAATTGTCTCTTTTTGGCTTCTTGTAAAATTTTTTCTTTTACTTGGAAGCTGTTGAATTTGGCTATTATATTCGTGGGGGTTGCTTTCAGGGTTTAGTGTAGAGGGCAATCTATGGATCCTTTCAATGTCTATATTGCTCTCCTGTTGTAGGACTTCAGGGCAATTTTGCTGAATAATTTCCTTTAGTATGGAGTCCAAATTTCTATTAATTTCTGCTTTTTCAGGAAGACCAATGATTCTCAAAGTATCTCTTCTAGACCTGTTTTCTTGATCTGTCAATTTCTCAGGGAGATATTTCATGTTTCCTTCCATTTTATCAGTCTTTTGACTTTGCTTTATGTGTTCTTGTTGTCTTGAGAGATCATTGGCTTCTACTTGCCCAATTCTTGTCTTTAGAGACTGGTTTTCTGCTATATTCTTTTGCTTTTCCTTTTTGATTTGGTCTATCCTGTTTTCTAGCTGTTTGATTTTGGTCTCCATTTTGCTTATCATTTCTCATTTTGCTTATCATTTCTTTTGATTTGGGGGCATCTTTTTCTAATTGCCCAATTCTAGCCTTTAGAGACTGGTTTTCGGCTATAACTTTTGGTTTTCCTTTTGAATCTGGACTGTTTGGTTCTTTAAAGCTTCCAGCTGGTCTTTTCTGGTCTCCAATTTGCTTATCAATGCATTTGATTTCTGAGCCTCACTTTCTAATTGCAAAATTCTGTCTTTTAAACTGTTATTTTCTTGCCAGTTCTCTACCATCTTTCTCATAATCTCAGATTTGAATTCTTTAGTAGCTTGTGACCAGTTTTCATCATTTTGGGAAAGTTTGGATATGATTACTTGTTTGTTCTCCTCTGCTGTTTGCTCTGTTGTCTGAATTTTTTTCTGTGTAAAAGTTGTCCAGTGTTAAAGATTTCTTCTTGATCTTTTTCTTCTGAGGTTCTTGTCTCTGACTTGCCATTGTGAGCCACGTGCCCTCTCAGCTTTATCCTCACGCCCAGGGTCTGTCTGTGCTCTTTAGGCTCCTGAGGTCTCAGGTCTAGTTATTCTCAGGGTCAAGCCTCCTGGTGGTCCCCTTGCTTGTTCCTCTGCCCGAAGCTCCTTTAACAGTCTCAGGGCACTGCTTCCACAGTCGTGCACCCCTCTACACTGGGTCCCCACCCACAGTCTGCGCCTGTGCTCAGAATCCGCTTCTGCAGCTGAGACCAAGCCTGCGCTCAGGGTCTGTATTCAAAGTCCATGTGTTCTTTAGACTTTTAGGGTCTTAAGTCTTACTGCTCTCAGGAACAGGCCCTGGAGGTAGCTGCGAAGGACTTAATGGGTGCCCCAAATTTGCTCTAACTTTTGTGCACTGGCTTTGGCCAGTGTGTGTGTGTGGGGGGAGGCAGGTGTTCAGCTCGCATTTAAGTAGAGCTATTTCACCCCCTTATAGCATGGAAATGCCCCAATCCCATGTACCTTCAATGCTGTGCCCTTTTGTGGGGTCCCTTCATTCATCTGGATTTGTTTTTATGTCTCCTTGAGGAGTTCTATATGTTTCAGTTAGGAGAGGTTAAGCACCTGCTTTTTACTCTGCCACCATCTTAACCCGGAAACTCTACTTCCTTTCTCTTTGGAACTCATTTTTCCCCTCTGTAGAATGAGAGGATCAGGCTCATAGTTTCTAAGGCTTCATCTAGCTCCAGCATTCAATGACTATGCTTCTATAGCCATTTTCTTATAAGTGTAGACTTTGATTTAATTCTTTTTGAAAAATTTTTTAATTAACACTTAATAATATTTATTTTTTAGAAAAGTTAACATGGTTACATGATTCATGTTCTTACTTTCCCCTTCACCCCCTGACCTCGCCCCCCCCATAGCTGATGCTCATTTCCACTGGTTTTGATATGTGTCATTGATCAAGATTTATTTACATATTATTGATAGTTGCATTGGTGTGGTCTTTTCAAGTCTACATCCCCAATCATGTCCACCTCAAACCATGCTTTCGAGCAGTTGTTTTTCTTATGTATTTCCTCTCCTGTAGTTCTTCCTCTGAATGTGGGTAGTGTTCTTTACCATAAGTTCCTCAGAATTGTCCTGGGTCATTGCATTGCTGCTAGTACAGAAGTCCATTACATTCGATTTTACCATAGTATATCAGTCTCTGTGTACGGTGTTCTTCTGGCTCTGCTCCTTTCGCTCTGCATCAATTCCTGGAGGTCTTTCCAGTTCACATGGAATTCCTCCAGTTTATTATTCCTTTTAGCGTAATAATATTCTATCACCAGCATATAGTGCAGTTTGTTCAGCCATTCCCCAATTGAAGGGCATCCCCTCGTTTTCCAGTTTTTTGCCACCACAAAAATTGCAGCTATAAATGTTTTCATACAAGTCTGTTTATCTATTATCTCTGTAGGGTAAAACCCAGCAATGGCATGGCTAGATCAAAGGGCAGGCATTCTTTTATAGTCCTTTGGGCATAGTTCCAAATTGCCATCCAGAATGGTTGGATGAGTTCACAACTCCACCAGCAATGCATTAATGTCCCAATTTTGCCACATCCCCTCCAACATTCATTACTCTTCCCTTCTATCATTTTAGCCAATCTGCTAGGTGGGAGGTGCTACCTCAGAGTTGTTTTGATTTGCATTTCTCTAATTATAAGAGATTTAGAGCACTTCCTCATGAGCTTATTGATAGTTTTGGTTTCTTTATCTGAAAATTGCCTATTCATGTCCCTTGCCCATTTATCAATTGGGGAATGGCTTGATTTTTTATACAATTGATTTAACTCCTTGTACATTTGAGTAATTAGACCCTTGTCAAAGTTTTTTGTTATAAAGATTTTTTCCCAATTTGTTGTTTCCCTTCTGATTTTGACTACATTGTTTTTGTTTGTACAAAAGCTTTTTAGCTTGATATAATCAAAACCATTTAATTTACATTTTGTAATTTTCTCTAACTCTTGCTTGGTTTTAAAATCTTTCCTTTCCCAGAGATCTGACAGGTATACTATTCTGTGTTCACTTAACTTATTTATAGTTTCCCTCTTTATATTCAAGTCATTCACCCATTCTGAATTTATCTTGGTGTAGGGTGTGAGATGTTGATCTAAACCTAATCTCTCTCATATTGTTTTCCAAATTTCCCAGCAGTTTTTGTCAAACAGTGGATTCTTGTCCCAAAAGTTGGGCTCTTTGGGTTTATCATACATTGTCTTGCTGACATCAGTTACCCCAAGTCTATTCCACTGATCCTCCCTTCTGTCTCTTAGATAGTACCATACCATGTTTTGTTTTGTTTTTTATTTTAAATGCTTAACTTCTGTGCATTGACTCATAGGTGGAAGAGTGATAAGGGTAGGCAATGGCGGTCAAGTGACTTGCCCAGGGTCAAATAGCTGGGAAGTGTCTGAGGCCAGATTTGAACCTAGGACCTCCCGTCTCTAGGCCTGGCTCTCAATCCACTGAGCTACCCAGCTGCCCCCAGTACCATACTGTTTTGATGGCCGCTGCTTTATAGTATAGTTTAATGTATGGTACTGCTAGACTACCTTCCTTCACATTTTTTTCATTATTTCCCTTGATATTCTTGATCTTTTGTTATTCTAAATGAACTTTATTATAGTTTTTTCTAATTCAGTAAAAAAATTTTTTTGGTAGTTTGATAGGTATGGCGCTAAATAGGTAAATTAATTTGGGTAGAATGGTCATTTTTATTATTTTAGCTCATTCTACCCATGAGAAATCAATGTTTTTCCAATTGTTTAGATCTCGTTTTAATTGTTTGGAAAGTATTTTGTAGTTGTTTTCGTATAATTCCTGTGTTTGTTTTGGTAGATAGATTCCTAAGTATTTTATGTTGTCTAGGGTGATTTTAAATGGTGTTTCTCTTTATACTTCTTGCTGTTATGATGTGTTGGAAATATATAGAGATGCTGATGATTTATGTGCATTTATTTTGTATCCTGTAACTTTGCTAAAGTTGTTGATTATTTCTACAAGCTTCTTAGTTGATTCTCTAGTATTTTTTAAGTAGACCATCATATCATCTGCAAAGAGTGATAGCTTAGTCTCCTCCTTGCCTATTCTGATACCTTCAATTTCTTTTTCTTCTCTAATTGTTACTGCTAGTGTTTCTAGTACAATGTTAAATAATAGAGGTTATAATGGGCATCCTTGTTTCAGTCCTGATCTTATTGGGAAGGCTTCTAATTTATCCCCATTGCATATGATGTTTGTTGATGGTTTTAGGTATATACTGTTTATTAGTTTTAGGAAAGGTCCTTCTATTCCTATATTTTCCAGTGTTTTCAATAGGAATGGGTGCTGTATTTTGTCAAAGGCTTTTTCAGCATCTATTGAGATAATCATGTGATTTTTGTTTATTAGATTGTTGATATGGTCAATTATGTGGATGGTTTTCCTAATGTTGAACCATCCTTGCATTCCTGTTACAAATCCCACCTGGTCATGGTGGATGATCCTCTTGATCACTTGCTGGAGTCTCTTTGCTAGTATTCTATTTAAGATTTTTGCATCTATGTTCATTAGGGAGATTGGGTCTGTAGTTTTCTTTCTCTGTTTTTGATCTCCCTGGCTTTGGAATCAGTACCATATTTGTGTCATAAAAGGAATTTGGTAGGGCTCCTTCTTGGCTTATAATAAGTTTGATTTAATTCTTTTGGGGACTTCCTACCATATCACAGGACCCTCATGTGATATAAAATAGCAAGTGCCTATAGTGGAGTCTTAGAAAGTTGGCCAGGGCATTGAGAGGTTAAGTGACTTGCTTTTGGTCACACTACTAATGTACAGTAGGATGCCTAAAAGATTTACTGTAGATGCCTGAAATTTCTGATATAAGTGAATATCTGCTGCTACCATGGGTAATTGAAATCAGTGGATTATGGAATTAGTGGATATGGAGGACACAATTGCACTGTGGAACTACTACTCCTCTTGTGCTTGGGGCCATTGTTAGAGTACATGAGGGCTTTCTTAAACAAGGGCACCTGTGATAATGCTATAATGAATGTAATCAGCAAGAACATTAGAGAACATGGAACAACATGAGAGAACATGGGAACATGGATATGAGGACAAAGGGAGGTCAGTCATATCCTGGGCTGAGAGACTTCACCATGTTACAGCCTGTACTTGCTTGATGGGTGGGAATATATCCAAAAACATGTGTCTCATTCTGCATATTAGTCCATGACCTCTCTGTCATGAGATGGACAGCATTCTTTCTCATTGATCCTCTAGAATCTTAATTGGTCATTATTTGTTTCAAAATTATTTATTTTGCTATATTGATATTATAGCAGAAATTATCTTTAACTAACTATATATAAAACTTTTTTCATTTTCTAGAATTTTCTATGTTTTCCATTCCCCATCCCCCAACCCCTATGGTTAGCCACAGTAACTGAATCATTGGATACCAAATCAGCCTATATGGCACCACAACTGCATGTCAGAGACAGGACTTGAATTCAGGTCTTCTTGACTCCATGCTTCTCTTCCATCCCTCAATCCAAATTGACTCCCAGTATCCTCATCCAAGACAGGATCTTGAACTGGCTGACAATGAGTCAGACCTCATCTTTTGATACTTTTATGTTCCTGGGTGACTAAGAAGATTCTAGAGTCCCAGAAACATAAGAAAGAACATGGCTTCTGAAACTACCACTCCACTGAAACTGTTCTCTCCAAGGGATCTACTGATCTCCGTAGTGTTATATCAAATTACTTTTCTTCCATCTTCATCCTTTTTGTTATCTCAACAGTGTTTGATACAGTTGACCATCTTCTTCTCTTAGATATTCTCTCCTCTAGTTTTTGGTTACATGGTTTCTCTTGAATCTGTTCTACTTGCCTGCTATTTCTCAGTTGTCTTTGCTAGATCATCATCCATGCCCCACCCCCAAAGATGGACAATACCTAGCGCTCAGGGCTGGGACTTCCTCTTTTCTTTCTCTCGGTGATCTCATTAACTCTCATAGTTTCCACTCTCATCTTTAGACAAGCCCATCAGTTTTGCTGAAGCAGCAAGACATCTGGATGGAAAGATAGGAGGCATTATATGGCAGGCAGATCAAACCACCACTACCACCCCTCCTTCAGACCCAGAACTCTGAACCCAAGAGCTTGGGAATAACAACCCCAATGAAGAGAACAGCCTCAGCTACGAAAGACCTAGAAAAGAAATTTCTTACTACCACAGTCCTTGGTGCTATCAAATGGTTTCAACATTGGAAACTGCCATAATTTTATCAGTGGAAGTGACATTAAAGAAGAGGTATCACCATCTGTTTTGTAATGGTACCCTAAGGATCAGGAGACCTCTTCTGATTTGCAGCTGAAACTCCCATATGTGTTGTTTCCCTCTATTAAAATGTGAACCCCTTGGAGCAGGGACTATCTTTTCTATTTGTATCTGTACTGCCTTGCAAATGATAAGCACTTGAAATGCTTCAAATTAAGTAATTAATCCCTAGGCAGATGACTCCCAAATCTGTATATCCAGCGTTTGTCTGATTTGAGTTCCACATCTGCTCTTTGGACATTTCCTTCATAATACTCCACAGATATTTCAAATTCAACAAAGCTGAATTCACTATCCTTCCCAAACTGATCTCTCATCTTAGCTTTCTATGTCCACTGAGAATGTCAACAATCTTCCCATTGCCCAGGATATCAATCTCTACTTTCCCTCTGATTCCTAAATTGCCAAGTCTCCTTGATTCTGCCTTCATGACATCTCTTACATTCATTTCCTTCTTTTGTTTTCTTATGATTTAAAAAAAACCCTTACCTTCCATCTTAGAATCAATATTATGTATTGGTTCTAAGGCAGAAGAGTGGTAAAGGCTAGGCAGTGAGGGTTAAGTGACTTGCCCAGAGTCACCCAGCTAGGAAGTGTCTGAGGCCAGATTTGATCCTAGGACCTCCTGTCTCTGGGCTTGGCTATCAATCCACTGAGCACCCTAGTTGCCCCCTTCTTATGATTTTAAAATTTAAAATGTCAAATAGTCAAACATTTATTTTTTTCTCTTTTTAACCTTGTCTGACCAGAAAAAAAGTCCTTGTAACACTAAGTACAATCAATTGAGACAGATTTCTGTATTGGCCCAAATATGAGACTATGTCCAAAAATGTGTATCTCATTCTGTTTATTAGTCTATCACTTCTCTGTCACAAGGTGGGCAACATTTTTTCTCACTGATCCTCTGGAATCATGATTGGTCATTGTCTGATCCCAAGTGTTTTAAAATTGTTCATTTTTGCCATGTTGATGTTATAGTATAAATTGTTTTCTTGGTTCTATTCACATCACTCTGCATCAGTTCCTACAAGTTTTTCCCAGGTTTCTCTGAAACTATCTCTTTCATCATTTTTATAGCACAATAGTACAGGAATCCCTCCAACCCTATGGGGCTTAGGGGTACAGCACCCCCACAAAATTGAAAATCTGTGTTGTACCAGCAAATAACTCTAAACTTTAATTTTTCTTTCATGGGGGTGTTTACAGTACCTCATTGTCAAATTTGGGGTAAGTATTTGGTCATGGGCTCTATGTAGGTCAATGTTAAGGTATCTCTACATTTCTAGACTTTGTGGGTCATCTGCTGCCTTTCATTTTCTTTTAGCAAACTTTAACTTTTTACTTATTTTAATTTTGAAAGAGAAAATCTGTGTTTTGTTTTTGTTTTTGTTTTTGTTTTTTTAACCCTTAACTTCTGTGTATTGACTTATAGGTGGAAGAGTGGCAAGGGTAGGCAATGGGGGTCAAGTGACTTGCCCAGGGTCACACAGCTGGAAAATCTGTGTTTTTTTGTATTAAAAGATAAAATATATTGATAAAACTATACATATATATCATCTATTTCTGAGTTTCTGAATGTTTTCTGTATCATCTGCTGGTCTTTGCATGTCATCTGCAGCTTCCACAAAACTTCCCCAAAATTCCTATGTAATTTATTATGCTGATCCAAGATATATCAAAACTATGTGGAAATTTGAGATGTTGAAGGGATACTTGAATTCCATCACTTTCACATATAATTTGTTCAGTCATTCCTCAGTTGTTGGATACCTCCTTTGCCACCACAAAAAGAGTTGCTATAAATATTTTTATGCATATAGGGAGGGTATTTTTCTTCTTTCTTTGATCGCCTTCAGGGTAGAATCCTAGTAATGGTATCACTGATCAGAGGGTATTTGCAATTTAGTAACTTTGAGGGCACAGTTTCAGATTTCTTTCCAAAATGGCAAGACCCATTCGCAGCTCCACCAATAGTGAGTGCATCCATGTACCTATTTTGCCACAGCCACTCCAACATCTGCCATTTTCTTTTTTTAGTCAACTTTGCTGATTGATGAGTATAAGGTAGAACCTCTAAGTTACGTTAATTTACTTTTTCTACTAGGGGTTTGGAGCATTTTTCTATAAATAAGATTTCTTCTTTTGAGATCTGCTTGTTCATATCCTTGGATCATTTACTGTCTTCATTCTGCTTGCATAGCTACTGTACTCAGCCAGTCTCTCTTCATCTTTTTCTTGGATTATTGCCATAGCCTGCTATTTGGTATCTTTGTATCTAGTCCCTCTTTAATCTATGGCCCACACAGCTCTCAAATTGATAGCCCATATTGGTGTCCCCCATAGTATTCCCTGATTCAAGAAGCTTCAGGGACTTAATAATATCACTGTTCTAGTATAAAATACAAACTCCTCTGTTAGGCTGAAATGGGACTGTAAAGACTTAGAATCTTACCTTCTGCAAGAGGCTTTTCCCAATCCCCATCCCACTATTACTAGTGCCTAGCCTCTGAGCATCCCCTGCCCTCCCCAGTTACACTGCATGCACATTGTTGCTTGAGTGTTTTCACCATCATTAGATTGTGAGCTCCTTGAAGGCCATGAAAATTGGGAAAATCAAATTGATTCTCTCCTGAAACCAATTTCATTTTGCGTCATTCCAATATACACCCAAGTCATGTTTTATTGTCTCTAAATTAAATTTAAAAGTTGTTTTCCTGCTATTTACTCTTCCATTTTTTAAACCTTTGTATTCTGTCTTGGAATAAATACTAATGATCAGTTCTAAGGCAGAAGAGAGGCAAAGGCTAGGCAATCGGGCTTAAGTGACTTGCCCAGGGCCACACAGCTAAGAAGCATCTACAGTCATATTTGAACCCTGGACCTCCTTTCCTCAGGCTTAGCTCTATTCATTGAACCATCTAGCTGCCCTGTTACTGTTCAATTCTTGGGTCAAGGAAATCTATTTTTCTTTAAAGGATGAAGGTGGATGTGAGGGAGTCTGGTATATTTTCTCTACACCACTGGCTGACCTTCAAGAAACTGATTGTTCTTCATGTACCACTAACTAACCTTGCAGGTGGACAGAATCAATCAGCAACAAGATGAAAGGAGAGCTAGTCCCACACTCTACGTTTCCAGCCAATCACATTGTCTTCTACATCTATGATGCCTCTGGTTTTGTAACCAATCATATTGTTTTCCCCATTTATGATGGTATCTTCTAGTTTCTGGATGCTTCTCTTTTTTTTCTGTAAAAATGATCTTTCTGCTTTTAGTTAGGGTTTTTTGGCTTATAGAGGAGCCAAAAGACTCTTTTTGTTGGTAACTGCTAAGCTTACTGATAAATTGAATATGCTCATAGCTTTATGCCTCAGTTTACCTTAATTTCAATAGTGACAGCAAAGACCATGGTGTTGCTTCTCTTTGCATCCCCAGCACTTAGCACAGTACCTGGAACATAGCAGGAACTTAATAAATGCTTGTTGACTTGACACTGAATGCCAATATTTCCAGGCAGTTAACAGATTATCCTCCCCCTTCTCCCATGCACTTTACATTCAGCCAAACTTGTTATTCCTTACCAATGACATTCCATTTCCTATATCCATGGTTTGCACAGGCTGTCCCCATGCCTGGGATAGTCCCCCTTCTCTCCTTCACCCTTTGGTACCTCCAGCTCTTTTTAAGGCTTGGCTTAAGTGCTACCTCTCACAAAAGATCTTTCTGATTCCTTTGGCTTCATCCCCTCAAATTAAGTTGCATTTATTTTTATTTTATTTTTCAAAAACCCTTACCTTCTGTCTTGGAGTCAATACTGTGTATTGGTTCCAAGGCAGAAGAGAGGTGAGGGCTAGGCAATGGGGGTCAAGTGACTTGCCCAGGGTCACACAGCTGGGAAGTGTCTGAGTCCAGATTTGAACCCAGGACCTCCCATGTCTAGGCCTGGCTCTCAATCTGCTGAGCTACCCAGCTGCCCCCAAATTGCATTTATTTGTATATGTTTTGAATTTATTTATGGTATTTCTCCTAACCCATCAGAATAGAAGCTCTTTAAGGGCAGAGACTGTGTCTTTAAATATTAAGTACCTAGGACAGCAGCTAGGTTGCTCAGTGGATAGAGAGCTAGGTCTGGAGATAGAAGGTATTGGGCTCAAATCTGGATTCAGACACTTCCTAGATGAATGACCCTGGGCAAGTCACCTAACCCTACTGTCCTTCTGCCTTGGAATTGATGTCTAGTATTGATTCTAAGACAGAAGGTAAGAGTTAAAAAAAAAAAAAAGTACCTACCACAACTGCTTGAAGTAGCACCTAATTAACATTTATTGAATGGAATTGGTATGTGGACTATAATGTATTTTCTCTTCGTCTGGCCAGTGTCCTGTCCTTAGATCTAAATGTTTGCGTATGGTGTGGAGTCCTCTGCTAGCTCAATGGTAGCCAGCCACTAAAACCTCATTGATGAATCCTGGGCCCTGACTCACTGAAAGGGCCCATTTTCATTAACATGGAAAAGAATACAGATTCCCTATACTAGCATTTGCAGGATTCATGGCCAGGCCAAAGCTGCCATTTAGGTTTTCAAGCTTACAGTTGAGGATTACTGTGGCACTTGACGACTTTGTCTGGGGGGATATCTTCATGTCTAACTCCTCCAGAAAGCCAATCAGGCTTAAACTGTGCAACTCCAAATAGGAGCTAAGGAACCATTCATGAGTCTGTGAAAGAAATCCTGCCATCTCTTTATTTCAGGATTATCCATTCCAAATCCTGAAACCAAATTGTAAGCAGAATTTACTATAATTATTTCCTCCCCACTTGTGACTGTGTGAGGGTACACTGGCATTCGCTGTGAGTTTCGCATCTCCCTGAAGAAATAAGCCTCATAACAGATGAGGAAAACAAGACCTAGAAGCAAGTGAATGTAGTAGCGGGGAATTCTATAAATCCAAGAACACCAGCAAATGGGGTTCCCCATTTAACTAAAACAACAACAAAAAAATTAACAAAAACATTTATTCAGAAATCAAGGAAGTAGTTTGGCAGAAACTCGATTTTGACTAATATATCTTGCACCATATTCCACAAGAAGCTTCAAATGAATATATGACTCAAATATAAACACTTTAGGGAAGAAATGGAAAAGAAACTTATTACCACCATGGCTTTGGGGGTGGGGAAAGAGTTACAGTGAAAAGGAAAGTTCATTGGAAAAGAAATCGTTGCAGCAACTTTCTTTTAAGAAGGTCTAATAGCCAACATGCATATGGTGTCCCCTAAATCTCTATGCAGTTATTATAGGGAATGGATTCAAATAGGCAGGATTTTCACATATGTGGTTTTTAACAATGATTGTTTTAAGGCTTAAAACTTCACAGAGACTTTTGGGACATCCTATATAAGAATAAGAGCTTTTCCCCAATACATAAGTGACCAAAAGGTAATGAATACATAATTCTTTCTTTTTCAAACTTTTTTCTTTATATTTATGTATTTTATTTATATATTTGTTGTATATAAATAAAATATATAAATATCTATAGATAGATATTTATATATTTATTTTAGTTATAGTATTAATTTAAAAAATTTAATAACAAATTTCCACATAAGTTTTCCAAAGTTATGCTATCTGAATAGATGATTTTTTAAAAAAATTAACTTAATTAATTAAAAAATAACTATCTATTCATATTTAACTAATTAATTTAGAATATTTTTCCATGGTTACATGATTCATATTCTTTCCCTACACTCCCCTTTGCCCCCTCCTGTAGTCAATGAGCAATTTAACTGGGTTTTACATTACAAATAGGTCATTGATCTTGACCTATTTTTATATTATTAATATTTGCATTAGAGTAATCATTTAGAGTCTACCTCCCCTATCATAACCCCATCAAACCATGTGGTTAAGGAAATGTTTTTCTTCTGNTATTGGGTCCAAAACTCTCTAGGACCAATGTCTTACAAAGATATTTGAAAATAATCAACTATATATTTTTTTAGTTTTTAAATTTTAAAAAATTTAATAACAAATTTCCACATAAGTTTTCCAAAGTTATGCTATCTGAATAGATGATTTTTTAAAAAAATTAACTTAATTAATTAAAAAATAACTATCTATTCATATTTAACTAATTAATTTAGAATATTTTTCCATGGTTACATGATTCATATTCTTTCCCTACACTCCCCTTTGCCCCCTCCTGTAGTCAATGAGCAATTTAACTGGGTTTTACATTACAAATAGGTCATTGATCTTGACCTATTTTTATATTATTAATATTTGCATTAGAGTAATCATTTAGAGTCTACCTCCCCTATCATAACCCCATCAAACCATGTGGTTAAGGAAATGTTTTTCTTCTGTGTTTCTATTCCCACAGTTCTTTCTCTGGATGTGGATGGCATTCTTTCTCATAAGTTCCTCAGCAATGTCTTGGATCATTGCATTGCTGCTAGTAGAAAAGTCCATTACATTCGATTTTACCACAGTGTATCAATCAATCAATGTTCTCCTGATTCTGCTTCTTTCACTTGGCATCAATTCCTGGAGGTTATTCCAGGTCACATGGAATTGCTCCAGTTCATTATTCTTTTTAGCACAAATAGTATTCCATCACTAACAGATACCATAATTTATTCAGACATTCTCAATAAAAGGGCACCACCTCATTTTCCAATTCTTTACCACCACAAAGAGCATGACAATAAATATTTTTGTACAAGTATTTTTCCTTATTATCTCTTTGGGGTACAGGCCCAACACTGGTATGGCTGGGTCAAAGGGCAGGCAGTCATTTAAAGCCCTTTGGACATAGTTCCAAATTGCTTTCCAGAATGGTTGGATCAACTCACAACACTATCAGCAATGCATTAGTGTCCCAGTTTTGTCACATCACCTCCAATATTTATTACTTTCTCTTGCTGTCATATTAGCTAACCTGGTAGGTGTGAGGTGGTACCTCAGAGTTGTTTTGATTTGCATTTCTCTAATTATGAGAGATTTAGAACACTTTTTCATGTGCTTATTGATAGTTTTGATTTCCTTATCTGAAAATTGCCTCTTCATTTCCCTTGCCCATTTATCAATTGGGGAATGGCTTGGTTTTTTGTATAATTGATTTTGTTATTTATAAATTTGAGAAATTAGACCTTTGTCAGAGGTTTTTGTTATAAAAATGTTTTTCCCCAGTTCGTTTCTTCCCTTCTAATTTTGGATGCATTAGTTTTGTTTGTACAAAACCGTTTTAATTTAATGAATTCAAAATTATTCATTTTACATTTTGTGATATTCTCTATTTCTGGCTTGGTTTTAAATTCTTTTCTTTTCCATAGATCTGAGAGGTATACTATTCTATGTTCACTTAATTTATTTATAGTTTCCTTTTTTATATTTAAGTCATTTACCCATTCTGAATTTATCTTGGTTAGAGTATGAGATGTTGATCTAGACCTAATCTCTCCCATACTGTCTTCCAATTTTCCCAGAAGTTTTTGTCAAACACTGGATTCTTGCACCAAAAGCTGGGACCTTTTGGTTTATCTTATACTACCTTGCTGAGATCATTTACCAAAGTCTATTCCACTGATCCTCCCTTCTGTCTCTTAGCCAGTACCATATTGTTTGGATAACCATTGCTTTATAATACAGTTTAAGATCAGGTACTGCTAGGCCACCTTCCTTCACATTTTTTTTTTCATTATTTTCCTTGATATTCTTGATTTTTTGTTCTTCCAAATGAAATTTGTTATAATTTTTTTAATTCAATAAAAAAGTTTCTTGGTACTTTGATAGGTATGGCACTGAATAAGTAAATTAATTTGGGTAGGATTGTCATTTTTATTATGTGAGCTTGACCTACCCATGAGCAATTAATGTTTTTCCAATTATTTAAATCTAGTTTTAATTGTGTGGAAAGTGTTTTGTTCATATAATTCCTGTTTTTGTCTTGGTAAATAGATACCTAAATATTTCATATTGTCTAGGGTCACTTTAAATGGAATTTCTCTTTCTAACTCTTGCTGATGAGTTGTATTGGAAATATATAGGAATGTTGATGATTTATGTGGGTTTATTTTGTATCCTTAACTTTGCTAAAGTTGTTGATTATTTCCATTATTTTTTAGTTGAGTCTCTAGGATTCTTTAAGTGGACCATCATACCATTTGCAAAGAGTGATAGTTTAGTCTCCTCATTGCCTATTTTAATACCTTCAATTTCTTTTTCTTCTCTAATTGCTACTGCTAGTGTTTCCAGTACAATGTTAAACAATAGAGGTGATAATGGGCATCCTTGTTTCACTCCTGATCTCATTAGGAAGGCTTCTAATTTATCCCTATTGCAGGTGATGCTTGCTGATGGTTTTAAATATATACTGTTTATAATTTTTAGGAAAGGTCCTTTTTTTAAAAAAAAATCCTTACTTTCTGTCTTAGAATCAATACTGGGTATTGGTTCTATGGCAGAAGAGTGGTAAGGGCTAGGCAATGGGGGTTAAGTGACTTGCCTAGGGTCACATAGCTAGGATGTGTCTGAGGTGAGATTTGAACCTAGGACCTCTTGTCTCTAGGCCTGACTCTCAATCCACTTAGCCACCCAGCTGCCCCCTGGAAAGGTCCTTCTATTCCTATATTTTCTAGTGTTTTCAATAGGAATGAGTGTTGTATTTTGTCAAAGGCTTTTTCTGCATCTCTTGAGATAATCATGTGATTTCTGTTGGTTTGGTTGTTGATATGGTCAATTATGTGGATGGTTTTCCTAATATTAAACCATCCTTACATTCCTGGTATAAATCTCACCTGATCGTAGTGAATAATCCTTATGATCACTTGCTTGAATTTTGTTTGCTAGTATTCTATTTAAGATTTTTGTGTCTATGTTTTTTAAGGAGGTTGGTCTGTAGTTTTCTTTCTCTGTTTTTGGTCTGCCTGGCTTTGGACTCATACCATATTTGTGTCATAAAAGGAATTTGATAAACTCCTTCTTGGCTTATTTTGTGTGATGATAAAATTAAATCTGCCCTGCCCATCCTTAATCTAAACACCAAAGGTGAGAACATCCCCACTTAATTCACAAGATAGGAGGTCTGTGACCCACTTGTGCAAGAGTGAGTGATGAATCAAACTTTACCAACTGTCTCCTTGGTAGTCCTAAGAAAAACGTCTTTTGTGACTGGACACCTAAACTAAGAGGAACACACAGGAAGTGATACAAAATAAGCCCCTTTAAAAGGGCTCGACAACTTCCTGGCAGTTAATTGGAATTCATTTCAGTTCAGTTCTCTTTGGCCTGGAACTGGACCTGGAAAAGCTCTGGCTAGGACCTTGAACTTGGTGAGACTGTTCTTAAATCTTTCCCTTAGAATGACACACAGTGGGTGAAGAAGGCTGTGTACCTTAGCCTCCCAAAGTCTCCCTTGATTGGGAGAAGCCTTTATGCCTAAAACCCTTGTTAATTGCCTTTTAGACTTTCTGGCTGGGACCTCTGGAACCCTGCAAGAGTAAAGCCAGGGACTAATCTAGTTCTTTAAGCTAGATCTCTTCCTCTACCCTCTTCTCATCTCTCTACTTCCACTCTTTCTTATTAATTACTAAAATCATTTTAGAATTGATATTTATTTAATTCTTGGTGACCACACCTTTAAATATTAATATCTAACCAAAAAACCCCCTTTTCCCCTTTTACATTTGTCAAATAGTTTGTATAGTATTGGGATTAACAGTTGTTCTTTAAATGTTTGATAGAATTCACCTGGTCCTGGGGATTTTTGGATTTTTTCTTAGGGAGTTCTTTGATGGTTTGTTTGATTTCTATTTCTGATATGAGATTATTTAAGTATACAATTTCCTTTTCTGTTAATCTAGGAAGATTTTTTTTTGGTAAATATTCATCTATATAAACTAGATTGCCATATAATTGGGCAAATAGTTCTTAATAATTACCTTAATTTTTCTTCCTCATTAGAGATGAGATTGCCCTTTTCAACTTTGATACTATTAATTTGGTTTTCTTCTTTCTTTTTTTATTAGATTAACCAGTACTTTATTTATTTTACTTGTTTTTTTCAAAGTATCAGCTCCTAGTCTTATTTATTAATTCAATAGTTCTTTTACTTTCAATTTGATTAATTTCTTCTTTAATTTTTAGGATTTCCAATTTAGTTTTTATCTGGAGATTTTTAATTTGTTCTCTTTCTAGTTTTTTAATTTGCATGCTCAATTCATTTACCTCTTCCCTCTCTGATTTGTTAATATATGCACTCAGGGATAAAAATTTTCCCAAGTACTGCTCCCCTCCCCATAAATTTTGATAAGATGTCTCATCATTGTCATTCTCTTCAATGAAACTATTAATTGTTTCTATGATTTGTTCTTTAACCAACCAATTTTGAAGAATCATATTATTTAATTTCCAATGAATTTTTTGTTTTCATCTCAATGTACCCTTACTGATTATTATTTATATTGCATTATGATCTGAAAAGGTTGTATTTATTATTTCTGCTTTTTTGCATTTGTTTGCAATGTTTTTATGCCCTAGTACATAGTCAATCTTTGTAAATATACCATGTGCTGCTGAAAAGAAGGTGTATTCCTTTTTCCATACTTATTTTTCTCCATATATCTATTAAGTTTAATTTTTCTAAGATTTCACTCACATCTTTTACCTCTTTCTTATTTATTTTTTTGGTTTGATTTATCTAGATCTGATAGAGGAAGGTTCAGGTCTCCCACTAGTATAGTTTTACTATCTATTTCCTCCTTAAGCTCCAATAGTTTGTACTTTAAAAATCTGGATGCTATACTATTTGGTGCATGCATGTTGAGTACTGCTATTTCCTCATTGTCTATACTGCCTTTTATCAGGATGTAATTACCTTCCTATTTCTTTTTATCAGACTAATTTTTACTTTGGTTTTCTCAGATATCATGATTGTAACTCCAGCCTTCTTTTTCTCAGTCGATGCCCAATAAATTTTGCTCCAGCCTCTTACCTTTACCCTCTGTGTGTCTATCTGCCTCGTGTATTTCTTGTAGACAACATATAGTAGAATTTTGGTTTCTAATCCACTCTGCTATTTGCTTCCATATATGGATAAATTCAGTCCATTCACATTCATAGTTATAATTACCACCCCATCATTTTCATTTCCTCTTTTATTTTAGTCCTGCTCTTTCTTTTTCACTATTTCCTTCTACACCAGTGTTTTGCTTTTAATCAGTCCCCCCATTCCCCACCCTTATTTTACTTCCCTTCTCACCCTCTCCCTTCTTATTCCCCTCTTATTTTTCTTTAAGGTTTATTGAATTCCCTCCCCCCACTCTTTCCCTCCCTTTTGGTAGTCCCACCCCCCCACTTGATTTTCCCTTTTCAGCTTCCCTGAAGGTTAAGATAGAATTCTTTTTTTAAACCCTTACCTTCCATCTTGGAATTCTTGACATCATTACAAGAAATTATCCAAGAAAACTGCCCTGATATTCTTGATCAATAGGGCAAAATAGACATTGAAAGAGTCCATAGATCACCCTCTACATTAAATCCTCAAAAGACAACCCCCAGGAATGTAATTGCCAAATTCAAGAGCTTCAAAGCCAAGGAGAAAATATTACAAGAAGCCAAAAAGAGACAATTCAAATATCAAGGAACCTCAGTCAGTATTACACAGGATCTGGTAGTCTCCACACTAAAAGACCACAAGGCCTGGAATATGATATTCAGAAAGGCAATAGAATTGGGTCTACAACCAAGGATCAGCTAGCCTTAAAATCAGCTATATACTTCTGGGAGAAAGTATGGACATTTAAGAAAATAGAAGATTTCCAAGTATTCCTAAAGAAAAGACCAGAACTAAATGGAAAATTTGATGTCCAAATACAAAATTCAAGAAAAAACATGAAAAAGTAAATAAGAAGGGAAAAATGTTTAAGGACTTCAGTAAGGTCAATTAAAAAATTATATTTGTAACTCTCAAAAATTGTTTTTACTCTCATAGTAGATAGAAGAATTTTTCACAGGTAGAGGTTGGGTTACTAAGTGGTTTAAGATGATATGTAAAAAAAAAGCAGGGGTGGGGAGGGAGAAGATGGCACCAAAAGAAACTTAAACGAAGAAGAAAAATAGGATAAATTATACCACATAAAGAGGCATATTGGAAGGGTAGGGGAAGAATACTATTATAAAAAGGAGAGGAAGTGAGTGGTAATAGGTGACACTTAAACCTTACTCTCACTGGAATAAATTCTAAAAGGGAAGAGCATCCAGATCCATTGGAATATAGAATACTATCTTACTTGGGGCAGATGGGTAGCTCAGTGGATTGGGAGCCAGACCTAGAGACAATATCCTAGTTTCAAACTTGGCCTCAGACACTTCTTAGCTGTGTGACCCTGGGCAAGTCACTTAACCCCCATTGCCTAGCCCTTACCACTCTTCTGCCTTGGAGCCAATACACAGTATCTTGGCTTCTCAGCCAGAAGTCTGAGTCAAGTGGGTAGGAAGTTCTTGGTGTAGTGGGCTTTAAAGAGCCTTGCCCTGAGGCTATTTTTCCAGTCTCTGTTTCATCTGCTGAGGCCAGCCTGGGTCTGTCCTGTTTCTGAGCCAAACTCTGTGCTCCTCACTCTTCACTTCTCACTCCTCTGCCTCAGGTCCCAAGGCTAGCTGCCAAGGCCCTGTGCTGCCCTCCAGGGTAAGACTGTGGTGCCCTCATCCAGCCCCCAAGAATTTAGAGAGTGCCCTAACCCTCACTCTGACTCTGGCTCAGTAGGTGGTGTGGGGGAGGGGTGATCAACTTATGCTTTGGCAGGTGTAATTTTACCCCCTTATAGTGTGGAGATGCCCAAACCCTGCCTACTTCAAGGCAGAGCCCCTTCCCTTGTCTGATTTTGATTTTTGTCCTTTTGAGATGCTTTGTTGTGATCAGTATTAGGAAGCATTATGAAATTCTTTTTACTCTACAGCCATGTTAGCCTGGAAGCCTTTTGAATAGATAATTCTTAAGGGAAGAAATGCAATGATATAAAAATATTCCAATTTAGTAATAATTAGAGAAATGAAAATTAAATGAACTCTGAAATTTCACTTCACATTCAGCAAATTGGCAGATGATAGAAAAGGAAAATTGTAAACTGTAAGATTTAAATTAATGTCCAACACTGCAAATATTATTTTTTAAAAGTTTATGATCTAGGGGGCAGCTGGGTAGCTCAGTGGATTGAGAGCCAGGCCTAGAGACAGGAGGTCCTAGGTTCAAATCCGGCCTGAGACACTTTCCAGCTGTGTGACCCTGGGCAAGTCACTTGACCCCCATTGCCTACCCTTACCAATCTTCCACCTATAAGTCAATACACAGAAGTTAAGGATTTAAAATTTAAAAAAAAAGTTTATGATCTAACAAAACAGAACCATGTGACTAAGTTTTTTCTATCTTCTCAAAAAAGCCTGCTCCACCAAAGCTGTTACAGGAAGGAAAGAGATAGAGGGACAGACCTCCACCCAATTTACATCCTGTCTATGTCAGCACGTAACAACAGAAGTGAGTGGGTTCCTGGGAATCATAGTTTTGCTGGGGATTGTAGTTTTTAGGGTAACAGATTCCAATTACACAACCCCTCCCCTGAGATCCTTTGGAAGACTAGTATTCCAAATGGAGCTTGTAAACATAACCAAATTATGAATTTCAATAATTTGGTGATAAGAAGGAGAGAGAGCAAATTCAATCCTGTCCCAAATTTATTCTGGCTTGGGGATAACTCCTAAATTCCATGTACCATATCATTCCCAGATCTCAGGCCAAGTTGAAAGAATGAACAGGGAGCTTAAGACTATGATTGGCAAATTATGTACTGAGATGCATTTGAAATGGCCTGAAGCTCTCCCTCTATTTTATCTTTATTTTATCTCCAAAGCAGGCCCAGAGGAGATCTACACATCTCACCATTTGAGATGCTTTTTGGACATCCCACTATACAGGGTAAACCTTTTCCTCCTGCATACACATCACTATTAGGGGGAGATACTTCTATTTCTTCCTATATAGAGGAATTGCAGAACAAATTGTCTGAACTCCATGAATCCAGAGCAGAACCAGGAGAACATTGTACACAGAGACTGATACACTGTGGTAAAATCAAATGTAATGGATTTCTGTACTAGCAGCAATGCAATGACCCAGGACAATTCTGAGGGATTTATGGAAAAGAACGCTACCCATATTCAGAGGAAGAACTACAGGAGTGGAATCACAGAAGAAAAACAACTGCTTTAACACATGGGTTGATGCGGACACGATTTGGAATGTAGACTCTTAATGACCACCCTAGAACAATTATCAATAATATGGAAATAAGTCTTGATTGATGACACATGAAGAAACCAGTGGAAATGTACATTGGCTACAGGGGTGCTTGGGGGGAGAGAGAACAAGAACATGAATCATGTAACCATGGAAAAAATTTCTCAAAACAAACAAATAACAAACACAAAACAAAATGGTTATATATGCTTGTAATGGAAAGTACTGTTCCTCAAGAAAGACCAAATATGAAGGATTAAGAGAAACTTAGAAGACCTGTAAGAATTGATGAAGAGTTAGATGGTCAGAATCAGGAGAATTATTGACCACTAAAATTAAAAGAAAAGAACTTTGGCAGACTACCAGAAACTCTGATCAATGCCATGACCAATCATAACTCCAGAAAATTGATGGAAAAATTGAGATCCAGAATGAAATCCCCCCTTTGAGACTTGGTTGATGTGCTAATTAGTGATGCGTACCTATGCTTATTAATTATAAGGAAGAATTTGTATTGGACCGAGTTGGGTGAGGATTGTTGGATAGTAGTAGTAAAACTAAAAAGCAACAAAAAAGAAGAGAGAATGAATGAAACAGTAAAAATAAAATATAGATAGCAGAAGAGGATAAAATCAAGATAGTTTTAGTACTGCAATATTAAATTTAATATAAATTTTGGTAAAACCTTGTATGAAACAGAAGTTTGTGACTTCATATATAATCCTCTTTTTGTGTTGAGATGTTTATGTTTATGGATGTTTAAGTAAATGATAAAAATTAAAAAACTATTAAGCTGATTTTTCATTCCCTTCCCCAATGGCATAATTGGAGAATGAATCAGGCAAAGGCCAGAGACTTGGTGACAGGGATGAGCCAGGAGGAAAGAAGTTTTGAGTAGGTTTTAAGGCAGTGATGGGTAATCTTTTGAGCTTGGTGTGTGAAAATTTGCAAAAAACTGAGTATAACTCTGGTGGTATGTCACTTTGAGAAAAAACTATAATTTCATGATATTTATAGTTTAAATTAAAATGTATAATTATAATATATAACTGCATTTAATAAACCAAAATAGGCAAATTAATATAGGTAGAATTGTCATCTATAGTGCACAGAGTGTTTATACTACACTAAAGCAAATGTTTCATCCTCAGCATGTTGCCCCATACTTCTCTCTGTGTGTGAAAGGGAATTCTTGGTTCTCTTTGAGTTCACACTTGTGAAAAGGGAATCCTTTGTTCTCTTTGCCTAAGTTAAAGTTAAAACTTTGACAATAGCTTAAGTACCCCCACATAGTACTTCACTATATTGTGAGGACAAAATTGGCTCTCTTTTGTCTACCTTTTGATTGAATGAACACAAGACTGAAGTAGGTGGAGGAGCTCACAAACCACTTAGTGAGTTCACATCTTACTTGATGCTAGGTGAGAACAAGCCAGAAATTTAAGAGTTCACACACTCATAAAGGTGTGGTTCCAAAGATGAGAACTCAGACAATTTGGAAACTGTGATTGGCCCCCATGAAAAGGGGCAGGGACAGGAAACCACCATAAAAGCCATGAAAATCCCTGAGGAATCAGTCTGGTGAAGGTGACTCTAGTGAAGTGTGTCTCCTGGAGATAGTTTTTTGAGGGAACTTCACTGGCTTAGACTGTGGCTTGGATCAAGGCATCAAATTTGAATTCTGACTCCTGGATTACCTAGTTGGGTGGGTGAAAAGGGCTGACTACTTTCCTAGTTTCCTAAGAGATTAGCTTCCATCTTGGAGGAGGCTGGTAGTTACTCACTACCGGCCCTTCTGGCTGAGAACTAGTATAGGTATTTTCTCTAACCTCTCTCACATTTCTCTATCTTATTGTTTCCCACTCTATTTTGTAAATAAACTTCTGACTTGAGATATAATAGCTCCAGCCAATCACGTTATTTCACATAATTTATGTCCAACCAGTAAATTTAAATCTTACATATGCAGCCGCATGCGGTTGCATGTCATTGAAAATGGTTATGTGTGTCAGTGCTGACAATTTGCCATCACCATTTTATGGGCTTCTCCTTTGTTTCTTAGGCTATTCAGTAGGGCAGCATTAAGACTACATGTTACTCAAAATAATGCTATTCACCTCTAGAGGAAGAACCGTTGGAGTCAGAATGCAGATGAAAACATATGATTTTTCACTTGTTTATTTGGGTTTATATTTGGGGTTCTGGTTGTATAATACCATCCACTTACAAAAATGAATAATATTGAAATATGTTTTGCATGACAATACATTTATAACCTAGATTCAATTGGTTTCCAGCTCCAGGAGGGAGGGAGATAGTCTGGATCATATAACTTCAGAAAACTTGTGGAAATTTGTTATTACATGTAACTGGTAAATTATATATATATAAATTTTCTTGTACTTAGCATAGTAGGTACTAAGATGGCTGTTGAATTGAATCCAGTCCAACCAAGACTTGTACCTCTATATCAGGGGTCGGCAACCTTTTTGGCTGTGAGAGCCATAAACGCCACATTTTTTAAAATGTAATTT
>NC_058132.1:72299816-72312816 GCF_016433145.1 Gracilinanus agilis
ATACCTTTCAGATCTACAGGAAAGGAAAGAATTTAAGATCAAGCAAGAGATATAGAATATTACAATATGTAAAATGAATAATTTTGATTACATTAAATTAAAAGGGTTTTGTACAAACAAAAATAATGCAACCAGAATTAGAAGGGAAGCGACAAATTGGGAAAAAAATCTTTATAACAAAAACCTCTGACTAAGGTCTAATTTCTCAAATTTATAAGGAGCTAAATCAATTGTACAAACAATCAAGCCATTCCCTAATTTATAAATGGACAAGGGACACGAATAGGCAATTTTCAAATAAAGAAATAAAAACTATCAATAAGCACATGAAAAAGTGTTCTAAATCTCTTATAATTAGAGAAATGCATATCAAAAGAACTCTGAGGTACTACCTCATACATAGCAGATTGGCTAATATAACAGCAAAGGAAAGTAATAAATGTTGGGAGGGGTGTGGCAAAATTGGGACACTAATGCATTGCTGTTGGAGTTGTGAATTGATCCAACTATTCTAGAAGACAATTTGGAACTATGCCCAAAGGACTTTAAAAGACTACCTGCACTTTGACCCAGACATACTACTGCTGGGTTTGTACCCCAAAGAGATAATAAGAAAAAACACATGCACAAAATTATTTATAGCTGTGGTCTTTGTGATGGCAAAAAAATTGGAAAATGAGATGGTGCCCTTTGATTGGAGAATGGCTGAACAAATTGTGGTATCTGATGGTGATGGAAAATTATTGTGCATGAAAGGAATAATGACCTGGAGGAATTCCATGTGACCTGGAACAACTTCCAGTAATTGATGCAGAGTTAAAGGAGCAGAACCAGGAGAACATTATACACAGAGACTGATACACTGTGGCACAATTGAATGTAATGGACTTCTCTGCTAGCAGCAATGCAATGATCCAAGACAATTCTGAGGGACTTATGAGAAAGAAAACTATCTACATTCAAAGAAAGAAATGTGGGAGTAGAAATGCAGAAGAAAAACATTTGCTTGATCACTTGGTTCAGTGGGGATATGACTGGGGATGTAAACTCTAAATGATCACTCTATTGCAAATATTAATAATATAGAAATAGATCTTGATCAATGATACAGGTAAAACCCAGTGGAATTGCTCATTGGCTATGGGAGGGAAAGAACATGAATCATGTAACCGTGGAAAAATATTCTAAAATAATTAATTAATCAGTTAATTAATTAAATAAACAAACAAACAAAGTCATACAGATAGAAAATGGCAGAGTAAAGATTTGTACCCAGGACGCAGGACTCTAGGTTGAGTCTTCTTTCATTGCATATATCAACACTTGGAAGGCACCTTTTGGGCCATAGCAGTACATTATGCATAAGCCTCTAAATTGATTCACAGTGACTTCCAAATTCTCTTTTCTCATTGTTCATTTTTCTGATTGTGGTTCAGGGCATTTTTTTCCTTCTAAACATTTAACTTTATACCTTCCCTCATGGCCTCTCATTTGCCACTTTCTGTCCATTTACATGATCTTTCACACAGAAGAGTTTAGTGTCATCATTAACAAAAGAAGAAAAGAAATAAGTAATTATTAAGTACCTATTACATGCCAGCCACAGTGCCAAATGCTTTTAAAAATATCTCATTTAATCCTCACAACAATCCTTGAAGATAAGTGCTATTTTGATTCCCCATTTTACAGTTAAGGAAACTGAAGCACACAGATGTTAAGTGACTTTCCCAGGCCACACAGCTAGTATGTTTCTGAGGCTACATTTGAACTCAGATCTTCCTGATCCCAGGCTTGGCACTTTATCCATTGTTCCATTAAAAAGCTGTCCTCTATCTAAGAAGGGGAAAGACTGGTAAGACAAAGATAAATCATTAACTATCACAACTTTCATGAAACCACAGAGGGCTCAGGAGCTGTGCCATGCAAAATTCTCTTGATTTCTCCTGTGTCCAAGTTGATTTGTTAGTGTCATTTTCCACAGTCTTGATAACAGCAATAAAGAATAGTCTGCAAAGGTTTCTTACTAAGAGAAGTGGGATTGATTGTTCTTTCTCCCCATTCCTTGGTTCATCTCATTAAATTAAGTTGGGGTCCTTGAACCCACCTACACGTGAACATCAGACTGGGTGTGGGGGAAACAGAATGGTTTCCAGAAGTTATGCTGATTAAAAGATTAGATTTCTTTAAAAGGGACTAAATAATCATGAGGACAAGGGGAAGCCAACAGACAAACCCAGGCTTTTTGGGAACCCTTTGGCAAGGTGTCAATATCCCACTGGATCAGCAATCTTACTGTTGTGAATGAGGTCTCAGTCTTTAGAGCATGCATGGATTTGCCTATCCTGGTGGATTATACAAAGCAAGTATGATATTCCCTGCCTGACTTCAGCCCAATATATAAAGGCTTAATGAGTTTTTTCTCAATCACAAGTGACTAAGGGGCTCCTATTATAGCATAATGAAAAGCCTTCTGGTTGGCTAAGGAGCCAGATGACACAAGATGATATAAGAAAGGCTTACCCAGAACTGAATATGTATACAAAAGGTTCCAGCAGATAATCTTATTCTAGCTCTTACCTGATGGTTTCCAAAGGAGGAAGAACTGCTGGGTGGGGAAGGGGCATCCATAATCTGTTTCTCTCTGCCTAGACATGTGTCCATGAATACATGGGGATTATTTCTTCTGTGTCTATTTTTTTTATCTCAGGTAAAATGAAAATCTCAGGAAAATAAGGACCTGGAGACAGAATCAACAGCACCATGACCTCATGAACTTTGAAAACTAAGAAGAACCATCAGAGTTCTCAGCAAAAAGGAAAAAACAAGTCAGTAGCAAAGACCATGGCAGCCAGCACCACAGCCCAATAACTCCCTTACCCAGCCCAGCAGCAGACTGATCTTTCAGCCAGCATATCAGATCCTGACAACACAGCTAAGCAAGGGAATGATGGGTCTATCTTGATGCCATGCCCTGAAACAAATTTGTCGGGAATTCTTTGAAGGAGAAAAAAGAGATTTCCTGGACCGAGTTACAATGCCTCACAAGTTCCTTCAGTGGGTGTCTCCCTACCTTTTCTATCTAAATCCATGCTCCCCAAGGAATTTGAATATGCATGATGAAAGTACACTTTCATTTGGGAATATTTTTGTAATTTCTGTCCTTGCTATGTCTTCTTAGTAAATGTTATTAAAAAAAAGCTAATTGATCTTAATTGGATGATGGGTATTAGAAAGAGCACAAGATGGGGGCCATGATTAATAACACTAGAAACTGCAACCCCTTAGAGTTACCCCTTAGAACCATGATGATGGACCTTTTAGAGGGGCAGGTGATGTGAGAAATGTCTTCAGGGGAGGGGAGCAGCAAAGCCCCACATCCCTCTGGCTTTCTAGTAAGGAACTCAAGAGAACTCTGTGCTAGGGTGATGGTGTGCATGCCCATAGAGAGGGCATGAGTGCCATAGGATTCACCACCGTAGCTCTAGAACATCAGCTCCTTTCTGGGGACCCGATCTCCCAGTGAAAGTCAGGGATAGGAGAGTGATATCAGAAGGAATGCTATATTTCCAATGATGCAGATTACAATCTAGCCTTGACTGCCCATTCTATGCAATTCTGTCTATATCCATTCAATGGTTCACCATTGAAGACCTTTTTCACATTCTTTTAACATTGTATGGCTATCAGTGGAAGGACTTTGCCATTTGGTCTAAAACATTCCCTTTCAGAATATTAGTATTACCTGGCCTGGACATTTGCCTTAAACTGGACAAGAATATGACTCCCAATTAGAATGAGAGGTCCCTAAGAGAAGGGACTGTGCCAATATTGTATTTGGATCCCTAGTGATTAGTACAGTGCTTTGTACAAAGTGCGTGTTTATTGAATATATTTCTGTTTCACTTGAGGGAGATATTTGGGGTCATTACATGAACTTTGCCATTTCCCAAAGATACTGGAGCCCACTCTTTTCCTTCTGTTTAGTTCTGGGTTCAGTTCATGTTATCTCATAGTATCTCTCCAATATATACATATAGTGATGAAAATAGGTTACCATCTAACTATATATCATGGTCCAGGCAACAGGCATTTTTTATCCGCTTGGTTTTTCCTGTGGGAAGAGTTAGACCAAGCTCTTTTGAGTGATCATGGATTTTGTTTATAATTCTCTGAAATGTTCAAGGGCTTGATGTAAGTCACAATGTCATTTGCAACCAGGAGCATCTAAGGGACCTCATCTTCCCAACTGAATCATACTTCAACTTGGACTCTCTGATGGACTTTTTTCAAGTTAGTGACAAAGACCTTTGACAACCCTACATGGGCCATAACGTGGGTAAGAGAGACATTGAAAGATCCTTTTTCTCTATAGATCTGACTTTTCCCACAGTAAAATGTGTAATTCTCTACACCTTTCCATCACCAGCATGATAGTAAAGATGTGGTCTATTGCAGAATGTATTGTTCCATTCTAAAATGCTCATTAAGGATGCCCTTGAAGACTGTGTAAGTGATTCTCAGAAAAATTCTAGATAAATGGGAAAATAGGCACAAGGTGCCATGGTTATTAGTGCTTTCTTGGTTGTCTCTTTTTTTATAAGAATTTCTGAGACTTTCCCTTTTTCTTGCCCTCATATTTTTGGTACTTTCCCTTCATTCAGATACTTTGAGAACCCAAATCCTGAGATTTTCAAAATTATGTTCCCTGCAGCTAGGATCTCCTCTGTGCCATCTTGGTCGACTTTAGCAGTTTTTAGCTACCTTTACTTTCTTCGGTGACATTTCCATTTCCTCAAGGAGGAACCAGTCATGATGATCTTGAAATTCTCTTTTCAAATTAAATCAGAAGGAAGAAGGAAGTTTCAGCTAAATGAAAGGAAGGCTTACAGGTTCTCCTTGGTAAGGCAAACAGAGGAATTTGTTAGACTCCTTTTTTGTTTTATCCAAAGGCAAGGAGAGATTTTTCCAAAGGCATCACAACTGAATTGAAGTAGAATGGAAAGGATGGAAGTTGGGGGGGAGGAGGAGGGATATTTGTATAAAAACTGATTATATATTATTTGTATAAAAACTACTCCTGTACCTCTACTGTTCCTCCTCCTCCTCCTCCTCCTCCTCTTCCTTCTCCTCTTCCTCCTCCTCTTCCTCCTCCTCCTCCTCCTTCTTCCCCTTATCTTCTGTCTTGGATTCAATACTCTGTATTGGTTCCAAGGCAGAAGAGTGGTAAGGGCTAGGCAATGGAAGTCAAGAGACTTGCCCAGGGCCACACAGCTGTGAAGTGTCAGAGGTCAGATTTGAACCCAGGACCTCCCATATCTAGGCCTGGCTCTCAATCCACTGAGCCATCTAGGTGCCCCCTGTTGTTCCTTCTTCAACTCACTCAAGCAACTTATGTGCCACCTGTCATTCATAACAAACAACCTCAGGCTGAAGACCTGGAGATCCTTCCCACCTCTTTCCTGGACTATTGAAATGGCCTCATAATTGGCCCCCTCACCTTCAGTTTTTCCATCCTCTAATCCAGTGATTCCCAAAGTGGGTGCCACTGTCCCCTGGTGGGTGCTGCAGCAATCCAGGAGGGCGGTGATGGCCACAGGTGCATTTATCTTTCCTATTAATTGCTATTAAAATTTTTAAAAATTATTTTCCAGGGGCATTAGGTAATATTTTTTCTGGAAAGGGGGCGTTAGGCCAAAAAAGTTTGGGAACCAATGCTCTAATTCATCCTCCACACAACTGTCAAAGTGATATTTCTAAAGCACAGGTCTTTCTTCTGTTTAGAAAACTCCTGTGGCTCCCTATTGTCTTGAAGAACAAATACAAACTTGTCCATTTGGAATTTAAACCTCTTCACAATCTGGCTCCATCTAGACAGATACCATCTTGTCCTTCTTACTACTCTTCATACACACCATATTATTGACCATTTTGCTAGGTAACATCCCCATTGAGAATCACCTCAATGTAGTAGGGCCCCTTCCTTTGGGCCCTTCCATATTTTCCTTATTTTTTGTACCAAGGCAGCACTCTCTGGGTTTCAGTTAAACCCCACATTCACTTCTTTTTTTCAGTCATATCTGTCACCTCTTCAGTCTAAGTATTCACTAATAAAATATTCATTAAGAGTCATGAATAAAATGAGGAAAGAAAGGGGTTTTCTTAAAGAGAATTAGAGATGGCAGAATGAGGAAGGAATAGGGACTGGACCAATGAGTTCACTGGTATAGGGAACTTTCTGGTAGGGAATTTTTCTCCTCCAATGCAGGTCAGCGCCTCCTCTGCAACTTAGAGGCTTAAAAAGTTGCCGAAAGAACTGAGAGTTTAAATGATTTGCTTAGTATTACATAGCCAGCACATGGCAGAAGCAGGACTTGAACTGGAAGGCTGGTTCTTTATACATTATCTCATGCCACTTCTCAGAAGGAAGAAAAGAAATAATATTTACTAGTAGCAGAATCACAGGTAGTGCAAGTGTTAAAAATTAAAGGTTGGACTAAATGTATAAAAATGTGGTCACTGAAAATATATTACTCAAGTCAGGATGACTTTTTATGGTAGTTTATTTACAAAAAGAGAAAGAGTGAAAGTGAGATGAGAGAGAGAGAGAGTAGATAATTACTCCAGCCTGGTCCAAACCAGGCAGGGCTTCAGAGGTCACAGCAAAGAGGGGCCCAGAGGCAAATTAAACAAGGGTTCTAGCCACAAGACCTCCTCCAAGATGAGGGGCCTCTCCAGAGGCTAGTACCTCCAGAACAACCAGGAAAAGGAGTCAGCTTTTTCACTCACCCACGTGGTAGTTGAAAGGGAGAGATTCAAGAACAGTCTCACCAAATTTCAGTCTCAGGTCCACGAAGCAGATCCTTCACCAGCCTCCAATTCAAACTCCAAAGAACTGAATTCACAGGCAGTTGCCACTGCTTTTAAAGATGCTTCTTTGCGTCACTTCCTGTGCATTCCTTCCACTTTATGTGGACCAATTGTAGCTTTAGCTTTGCTTAGGACTGCCCAGGAGGCAGTCAGTTGTTTCGGATTCATCACCCACTATAGCACACATGGGTCACAGACCTCCCCATACTTAAAGATAAGTGGGGTGATGATTAAATCCAAAAAGGGGCAAGGAGAGAGTTAATTCCATCTTCACAATGGAAAGAACACTGAATCTTGGACGAGTATATATGGGTTCAAAAAATCCAAGCACTTCTCTTTATTCCCTTGGATAGATCATCTTACCTAATGAGCATCAGTTTTTCCATTTATAAAATGAGAAGTTTGGACTAGATGGTATCTGATCTCTTCCATTCTTAGCTCTGCAATGCTATTAACACCCCAACCAGGGATTCTAGGCTACACAGCCGCTTCCACATGCCATAAATGTTCCATTGTTCTTTGGGCTACTCAACAGATTGGATTCTCCTGATGGTATTTTATCATTTCAAACAGGCAGTATAGCTAAGGTACTAGTAGACTTTCCAACTATTTTGTCAGGTGGCAGTACCAGCAGTTTGGGATGACTGAGAGCATTGTATTCCTTCCCAATATGATTCAGCTCCATTGTGTCTAAGAAATAATAAAAATGATGATGATGACACCCATAATAACTTATTTATTGAGGAATCCAGATAGATTTTTCACTAAAAAATCCCCATTATTTTTTAAATAAACAAAATAAGTATAAGTAAAATAATAAATGAAGTCAGCACTATCTTTAAGAGTAGATATGATACAGAATGAATTTATTTCATCCTTGGGAAAATAAAATATAATTCATAGAACTCCTGAAGTCCACTTTACATTAATTATTGAAGTCCTTTTTATATGGCACATAATTTGTAACAATCTTTGAGAAGTAAAGAACATTTATTCAACAAATAAACACATAAAAATAAAACTATTAGCTAAACTGAGTGCAGGAACTTGAGTCAGGAAGATGAGTTGAAATCTAGCTGTAGACACTTTATAGCTGTGTGATTCTGGGCATATTGCTTAACTTCTCTGCCTCAGTTTCCTCAACTGTGAAGTAAGGATAATAATAGCAGTTACCTTCCAAGAGCTATTGTGAGGATAAAATGCAACATTTGTCAATTGCTTAAAGCATTACATAATTATTATTATTATAATGGAAATGTGTTAATAATGATGATAAGAAGTCCACAAGCTTCTCCAGACTTGCAAAGAGGTCTGTGACATAAAAAAGGTTAAGAACACTTGCTCTACAGTTCTTTTTGAAGTTGTAAAGAATAGGAAACTGAGGGGATGTTCATTAATTAGGGAATGGCTGAACAAGCTGTGGTATATGGTTGCAATGGAAAACTGCTGGGCCATAAGAGATTATGAAGAGGATGAGTTCAGGAAAACCTGGTAAGACTTACATGAACTGATGTAAAGTGAAGTGAACAGAACCAGGAGGACAGTATATACAATAACAGAAACACTGTATGATAATCAACTGTGAAGGGCTAAAGTATTATTAGTAAAAGAAGGTTCCAAGATAGCCCCAAGGGATCCATGTTAACAAAAAAAACAAAACAAAACAAAAACAAAAACTGTTATCCACAGCCAAAAGGGAATGGTTGGAATCTGATTGCAGATTAAAATGCACCATCTAGCATTTTATTTTCTATATGACTTTTTTAAAATTCGATTTGCTCAGACCACACAGTTAGGAAGTGTCAGAAGCCAGATTTGAAATAAGGACCTCCCACCTGTAGGCCTGGTTCTCAAACTACTGAGCCACCTATATTCCCCCGTGAGTTTGTTTTCTTTTTAATTGTATATATGATATGCCTCTTCTCTCATGACTTGGGGAATGTGGAAATACGTATTGCATAGAAGCACTGGTATAACCAATATCAGACTACTTACTGCTTCAGGAAGTGAAGAAAGGATGAAGGAAGAGAATCCGAATTGCAAAATATCAGAAAACACAATTGTCAAAAATGGTTTCTATTGAAAAAAAAATCAATTACAAAAAAGAGAGAGAAGCCTTGCTCTAGGAAACTTTTCCTTCATTTTCAGGCTGGAGTGGATTTCTTTTAGTTTCAATGTCTTACATTCCAGGAGAATCAGCCTGAAAGTATCTCAGCATAACCTTCTCTCTCCCAGATGAGAAGGAGGGGGACACAAGCAATTTATCTCATGGCAGATTGACGCACAGAGACTGGGGATTCTCTTGGTGACAGTTGTGTGGGTGAACAAGACAGCAGGATCATTGACTCTTGAGGTCAGTGGCTCCTAGGTCCCTGAAATTATATGAATAAATCTGTTTTGTGTACGTATCTATCCCTGAAACCACAGTCCTGAAGATAGTTCAAATATCCTAATAGCTGATGTCACACACGGTTCCATCTTACTTTTGCAACTCTTACACTGATAAGTGATCGTAAATAAGTTTGGTTAGGGGGTGACCTTGGCTGCCATTCCCATCCACCCCTTCTCTTTCAGCCTCCATATTCTGCTCCTTCATTCACCATTGGTCATTCCAATCTGAATCTTCCTTGACTCAGTCATCACCAGTTGCATGACTTGTCTGTTCCAAGTTCTTTTTGGGAAGCATTCTCACTCTGAAGGTGCTTGTTGACACCCCCCACCTTCTACATCAGGATAAATTATGATGGATCTGAATAAATGAATGGCTGAATGAATTTATATATAGCACTAAGTTTTGTCCATTTAATCTCCTGTCTCTACTCTCTGGTGGTCTGCATCTCTGAGTTCCAGAAAAGGCTTAGAATAAATCTCGACTGGTTTCTTTCTCAATTTCTGGGTGCCTTTCTCTTTGAGTCATATTTCACTTCCATAATGAGCACTACTTTTGATGTGCTATTATATAACCTAATGTAGACTCTATGGTCATTTCCTTGCCAAAATTCCTTTTAATTAGTGTTCATTCTATATTCCGTGGGAGGTGTGTAATTGAAAATCCACAGGCCATGAAATGTGCCATATTTACATAGCTGTCATCCTCCCATCCAAGAATACTGCTGCAGATAATTCCTCACAAATGTGTTAGGATGTCAGGAAACCAGAAATGCACAAGGCAATGTTGACTCTACTTGCTTTTAGTAAGAAACTGCAGAGGAGCCAGAGAAAACAAATTTGTCTTGGAGATGATGAGACTTCTGGATAAAGGTTGAGTTTTTGCTAAGAAGAGATGGTCAAATCTGCTCTCAGATACTTCCTAACTGTGTGACTCTGGGCAAGTCACTTACCCCCAATTACCCAGCCTTTTCAGCTCTTCTGTCTTAGAATTAATACAAAAATAGAAGGTACTTGTTTAAAAAAAAAAGAAAGAGAGAGAGATGGGCAAGTTCAACTCCTTAGTCACCATACAAAGGAGAGGTTTGAGAAAGAGAGCTGTGTTGTTCATTGCCCTTTCAGTGAGAAGCCTGAGTCATGCTAGTTTTCACCAATTACTAGTTAGGTCTTATTCAGAACAAAGAGTGATCTTGAGGGGGGTGGATTTATTTTTGGTGGCTCACTATTATTTTGATATGGATGAACTCTGAATGGAACAGGCTATAAGTATAGTTAGCAGTTAGAATAAAGGTTCTGAAATAAAATTTATTACACAGACACAGACATAGACACAGACACAGACACAGACACAGACTCAGACATAGACATGTACACACACACACACCCCAGCAGATCCCAAACCTAACATCTCAAGCACAATTTGTTCTTTCCTCTCAAGCTGTGCTCAGTCTACAAATGACAAACCACCCTTGGTCACTGCACCATCAAAGAGTCCTTTTTCTGCTCCTTCTATCAATGGGTGTCCCTGACAACAGTACCAGTCTTTTTCTCAGCCAAGAAACACATAGGAAGACAGAGCTGCTCTTCTAATGTTCTATAAAATTCAATTCAATGCCAATACAAATAATTAATAATCATTAGGAAAATCCTCCATCGAAGACCTCCTCTGTGACTCATCTTGGTATGGGGCTCCCGAAGGCAATGTAAGCAAATCATAAATATGAGTATGTTTTAAGCACCTACTAGGCACCAGACACGTGGGGATAAAAAGACAAAAGTGAGACATTGCCTGTCCTCAAGAAGCATAGATTCTGCTAATGGGCTATCATTTATGTTGGAGAATGGTGGCCAAAGAGGTAGAGGTGACCTTGATCTACTCTATTAATGAAGGCGATTGTGAGTGGAGTCCAAGGGCAGTAAATGCTCATTCTCTTTCTAGCATTAGTAGCAATACTGATTTGATTTTCGTACCCAGAACAAGAGGTGGAAAGTTGGGATGGAAAGAGATGCAGATGGTGACAGGGAAGATTGCCCTAGAGTCCTGGTGGGTAGCTGGATGATGTAGATACCTATCTGGAAAGGGCTGGGCATGGAATCATGTCATCTAAGGACCAATCCAGCTAAATATGGAATGTGCTAATCACCAGAAGACTAGACACCAGGTTGATTTTTGGGAGCCTCAACAATTCATGAGTGTTATATATATTAAGGCATGGAAGAGTAGTGTTGTATAGATGGAGAAGGCATACCAGCATCTAAGCAATCAGAGGCCTTTTGAAGTGATGGTGAGGACCAAATGAGATATTATTATATATGTAAGGTATATTTTAAATCTTAAAGTGCTATAGTGACATCAGTTATCATCCTCATTATCATTATCTGTTTAAGGAATATTGATAGCTGTATGACCCTGGGCAAGTCACTTAACCCCCACTGCCTAAACCTTACTGCTCTTCTGCCTTGAAACCAATACACATGATTGATTCTAAGATGGAAGGTAAGGGTTTTTAAAAAAGGAATATTGATAAAGGCAGCTACTAAGGTTTTAAGGTGACCAGGGAAGAGACATACAAGAGATTGTTGAGGATTCGTTTTGTGTATCCACAATTCACTCGAAATGGATTAATTACAATAACTATTCTGTCAAGCTTTAAATGTATTAGATCTCTGTATTAGAGGCCAGAGTGTCATGACATCCTGGTTAAATTCAGAGAAAATGTAGAAAGCAGTTAGAGATCATGAAATCCAAAGTTCTTACCTGTCAAGGAGCAAAGAACACCTGAAGTCAGGAGACCAGCACCAAGTAAATGCTTGTTGAATGAATAAGAGATCTGGGTTTTAATCCAACTTTTGACTCTTCCTAGCTGTGAGGAGTTGTTTCACACCTTTGAGCCTCAGTTTCCATATTTGTAAAATGTGAATGACAAAAACACCTGAAAGGCCCTCTTTACCGGGTTGTTGGGAGGCCCAAATGAATTAGCTTCAACCTATATTCCAGCCTCATTAGACAGTGTTTCCTCTCCTATACTTTGTGCTCCAGACAAGCAAACTTTGTTTCTGTTCTTCACTTACAACAAATCATATCCTGACTCCATACCTTTGCCCTGATCATCCCTCATGTCTAGAGCACTGTCTCTTAGAATCTCTCTCTTCCTTCAAGATGGTGCTTAGACAGTCAAGAGCTTGAATATTAACTCAGACACTTACTAGCTGTGTGACCCTGGGCAAATCATTTAGCCTCTCTCCGACTCAGTTTTCTCACTTGTAAAATGGGGAGAGTAGTAGGACTTACTTCTCAGAGTTGTGAAGATTGAATAAGGCAATACATGTAAGATGTTTTGCAAACCTTTCAGCATCAAATAAATCCTAGCTACTGATAATAATAACAATAAATAGCAATGTTATCCAATATTGACTGAGGTGGCCTAGCCTCCCCTGATAAACCTAAGCTGAAACCACCCCATTAAAAATATCCCAAAGCCTTAAAAAAAAAAAAAGACAAAATGCAGCAGTTAGACTCCCCTCAAGGAGCTTACCTTCATTCCACTGGAATTCCAGTCTTGTTAGGACATCTGGCAATTTATCTGGCATGACACTAGAGATACTACAATTCTTTCTCCTCCTCGTCGTCCTCCTCGTCCTCCTCGTCCTCCTCGTCCTCCTAGTCCTCGTCCTCGTCCTCCTCGTCCTCATCCTCCTCCTCCTCGTCCTCCTCCTCCTCGTCCTCCTCCTCGTCCTCGTCCTC
>NC_058132.1:72313080-72336885 GCF_016433145.1 Gracilinanus agilis
CTTCTTCTTCTTCTTCTTCTTCTTCTTCTTCTTCTTCTTCTTCTTCTTCTTCTTCTTCTTCTTCTTCTTCTTCTTCTTCTTCTTCTTCTCTCTCTCCACCCCCTCTCCTCTCTCCTCATTCCTTTTGTTTGCTCTCCCAATAGCAAGAATCAGCCCATTGCTGCTTACAGTCTAATGCACTTTGTAGGACCCAGTAACCCTTTCATAGATAAGGGACCCTTCCAGCAAATCTTCAGGGCATTTATTAATCCAGCTGTACACAGTTTGGGGGAGCAGACTCAAATAAACTTTGACTTAGTGGTATCCCACCAAAGCCTTAGGAGACAATGCAGAACAGTGGGAAAACTGATGACTTTGGAGTCAGAAGACTTGGGTTTGAGGTCTGACTTTACCACTTACTACCTATCTGATCTCAAGTGAGTCACTTAATATCATTGGGCCTCAGTTTATTGGCTTGTACGATTCTTCCAAAGTCCTTTACATTCTAAACCAAGGACTCCTGACTCAAGGATCTCTAGAGTTCCTCTCAGCACTCTACCAATGGTCCTATGAACACAAGCAAAAGTACCATGGCAAACTTTGTGATCATTTTCTATTAAACTTGATTCTCTTATCAGTAATTGGGCCCCTGAATGCTTCACATTCCCCTAAGCCAAGAGGGTCTTGTTGTTGTTGTAATTCAGTCATGTCTGACTCTTCATGACCTCATTTTGAGGGTTTCTTGGCAAAGATACTGAAGTGGTTTGCCATTTCCTTCTCTGGCTCATTGGACAAATGAGGAAGTTGAGTCAAACAGGGTAAAGTGACTTGCTCAGGGGCACACAACTAGTAAGTGTCTGAGGCCAGATTTGAACTCAGGAAGATAAGTCTTCCTAACTACAGGTCTAGATCTCTATCCACTGCACCACCTAGCTGCCCAGAGCAGACAGAGTAGCTCCCCCAAATGTTCTTTTCCCTTAAGTCTGGGTCTGCTCACACCTCTGTCTCCCAATCCTCATCTTTTCTGTGTACACTGAGAAAGGATTTTCCTTTTCAAATGTTCCCTGCATATTTGAGAAAACTACCCTAGCAGGATTGCTTTAACCATGCAAAAAGTCTCTCAAAGGGTTCCAGGGGTTGATTTAGGCAGTTGGATAACAGCTTGAGAAACTTAGCCCTGGAGTCCAAAAGCTGTGAATTTAAATTGTACCTCAGATACTAACTGTGGCCTTGGGTAAATCACTTAATTTCTCTTTGTCTCAGTTTCTCCAACTGCAAAATGGGGACAATAACCAGATGAGGATCAAATGAAATGATATTTGAAAAGCACTTCAGCACAGTGCTTGGCACATAGTCGGTGTTATCCACGTGCTCGGTGCTAGCTATCTATTAGTTGGGGAAACAAGACCAATAACCAAAAGCAATTCAAATCAGTATCTAAGCATTCCAATGCTCAGTGATATTTATAAAGATCCTAAAGAGCCCAGAGAAGAGGAGGTCAGTGAAGACTGGACTAGGTGACAAAGATTTCAGCCTTGAGCCAGAACTTCATGGAATCAGAGAGTTGGAAGAGACCCAACGTGGTGAGGTGGGGAGGCATTTAGTCCGACCTGAACTTCGTAGAATTTAGAACTGGAAGGAGAATTTGAGGTCATCTTGTCCAACTGCTTCAGAGAAAGGAAGTGATTTGCCCCAAATCTTATAGGTGGTAAGTGGAAAAGGAAAAATTTGAACCCAGCACCTCTGTTTCTAAAGCCCACACTTGTCTACAGTACTGTACTGTGTGTTCATTAAAGAATAGATAGGATTTGGATTGTGAGAGCAGAATGTGAGGGGAATTCCAGGGAATGAACATAAGCAGAATAATAAGACTTATAGAACTCCTAGCTGTTCTTCACCCCACACCCCCTAATCCCAAGCGGCTCAGATGCGACTGCCATTCTTCCTGCCTTGTGTATAAATTACCAGCAAAGATGGTTACCAGGGAGCAGAGAATGATGTCATGCATTTCAGGAGGAAAAGTCACCTTGAGATCTAAGGGCGCCTGGACTCCAGATCAGGAACAGGAAAGAGCCCAAGAGATGGTCTAGAAATCACCCTCCTTTTACAAAGAGAATAAAAATCTATAGCAACAGCAAGTGAATGTTTGGGTACTAATAATCTCTATTGAAGCCAGCGATTATTTTTTTTTAAAGTAGAAAATACATTTCCAGCAAATCCACAGGCCAGTTCAAAATGGTGCTTGCTTTTCAGGGGAGTACACACAAAGAAACCTTCAATGATTCACAGAATATGAAGGTTCACTAAACTCTCTGGAGCCTCACTTTGGTTAGAGAGGAAGAAGTGGAGACTTTCCTTAAGGGCACATAGCTGATAACTATTGGAATTCGCACCAAGGTCCTCTGATTCTAACTCAGATCTCCCTTCCTCTAAATCATTTTTTCTTTGGAGAAAAGAAATTTTGGTCAAGATGCTAATTTGTGCAGCAGTTAGGTATGTGACTTGGCTGTATGATCCTGGGCAAGTCATTGCACTCTAATTGCCTAGCCCTTATCACTCTTCTGCTTTGGAACCAATCCTAGTATTGATTCTAAAACAGAAGGTAAAAGCTTTAAAAAAAAAAAAAAAAAAAAAGGAAGGGGCAGCTGGGTAGCTCAGTGGATTGAGAGTCAGGCCTAGAGATGGGAGGTCCTAGGTTCAAATCCGGCCTCAGACACTTCCCAGCTGTGTGACCCTGGGCAAGTCACTTGACCCCATTGCCTACCCTTGCCAATCTTCCACCTATAAGTCAATACACAGAAGTTAAGGGTTTAAAACAAAAAAAAAGGAAGCTAATAGCTGCTGATCCTGCTCTCTCTGGGCCAATGGACTCTTTCTTCTTTCTCACAGTACCTTGAACTCAACAATATCTCTCCTGCCTCCATATCTTTTGCATAGGCAGAGCCTGATCCCTGAAATGTTCTTCTCCTTCCCCCTCTTCATTCAAGCTTCATTCAAGATTCCCCCTCCTATAGGAAGCCTTTCCTGATGCCTCCAGCTCATCAGTGCTCATGTTTTCCCTAATTATTGTACATGTACTTGTCTTTGATAAATGTCGTATGTCATTAAACTCCCTCTTCCAGTAGAATATAAACTCCTTGAGGGTAAAGATGGTTTGGTTTTGTCTTTGTGTTCCTAGTGCCTGGCATGTAGTGAGAGCTTAATAAAGGATTATTTAATTGGCTTCCACCATCAGTTTTCTGGCCCCTTCAGAGACTGAAAAGAAACAGACCCCACTGAAGAGGGAAAACTCTCTCCCTCAAATCTTCAGGCCAGGTGAGCCATCAGAGAGCCCAAGATGAGCCTTGAGTTGCCCCCATCATCCCAATGTCTTCTCTGACGTCATAGGGGTGTTAAGAAAGGACTTTGGAATTGGACAAACCAAGATGAGGGAATCCAGACTTTTGGTTTGAAGGCAATACAATTGGAGGCATGCTTTTTGAATGATGGGACTGTTTGGGGAAATGGCCTGGATCCATTATACTATGCAATCCGGAGGTCTCCCATCCACATTCCCTTGTTGCCAGTGTATGACTGCTGAAGAGACGATGGCTTATTTAAGCAAAATTCAGACCACTTTCCCTAATAGATTCTGGGTTCTTGGCATGCCAGACACATATATCTGTCCTAAGTGTGAATCTGGAAATCAAATGTTGTTGTTCAGGATCTGATTCTTCAGGATTCCATTTGAGGTTTTCCTGGTAGAAATATCAGAATGGTTTGTCATTTTCTGTTTCAGCTCATTTTACAGATGGGGAAACTGAGATAAATAGAGTTCAATAATTTGTTCAAGGTCACACAGTAAGTGTCTGAGGCCAAATTTAAACTCAGGAAAATAGTCTTCCTGACCCCAGGTCTAGCATTCTCTCTCCACTGAGTCATCTAGCTGCCTTCAGGGTAATCAGATAGAGAGGCAAAAAGCAGATAGAGAGTATCTGGGTTCTAATTTTGCTTCTGAGAGGCACCAACTGTATGTCTCTGGGCAAGTCACTTCAACCCTCCCTGGGGCATTGTGTTGCAATTGCAGGTAAGACAAACTTTCTCAGAAAATGATTATTAATTATTGTATTGACATGCAATCTGGAAGAAAGTGTAATAAACACACACACACACACACACACACACACACACACACACACACACACACACACACACACACAAGACCAACCTTCTAAGAAGTATCCTCCAGTGGTTGTTTCTGGAGGGATGGGTTCTCCATCAGTGGAAGTCTTCAAGCACAGACTAGGATCATGGGATCATATCATAGAAGAGCTGAACTAAGAGCTAAAAGGCCATCTAATACAATGCCCATCACTTTACCGATGTGGAAACTGAGACTCAGGGAAGTTAAGTGATTTGTGCAAGATCATATATATATATATAAAAGAAAAAAACTAGTAATTTTCTGAGATAAGATCAGAACTCTCAGATTTTCTGACTCTATAGCCAGTGCTTACCTTCAGGGATGTTTTAGGAGAGATTTCTGTGAAGGAACCAGACATGGAGAAGCCTGGAGAAGAAAAGAATCAGAAGGGATATATTAATTTTCTTGAGGTACTAGAAGGTCAGGTCATGTGGGGAAGTTAGATTTTTTTTCTTTTTGGCTCCAGAGCCAAGGGGCATGATTATTAGAAGTCCAAGAGGCTTGAGGTCCTGGAAATATTCCAGACAATTAAAGTAGAGTAGGGCTCTGTGTCCATGGAGGATACGTTCTAAGACCTATCGGTGTATATAAGTGAACACTTGCTGACTTCCATATATATATATATGCTCTCTTTTCCTGCACCTACCCCTCTGCTAGGCACTCTGCAGTCTCCCATCCCACCTCCTACAAAAAAATCCTCCCAAGAAGTAAAAGTAAAAACTGAAGATACCATGCTGGGGACACACAGCTGCCACTAGAGAACCTCCTACACTTGATGGTTGACTTTGGGTAGCTGAAACCTTGGAAAGCTAAAACATGGATTCGATTCCCTTCACAAATGGTTCCCTATCTTTGGAGGTATTCAAGCAAAGGCTGGTTGATTACTTGGTTCAGGGATTCCTTTTGTTGATGGCTTGGACTAGCTGACCACCGAGTTCCCTTTTCAACTCTCAAATTCTGTTTGAGAGGCTCCAGATTTGAGAGCTGTTCAGTCATGATTCATTTGGGGTTTTCTTGGCAAAAATACTTGAAGTGGTTTATCATTTCTTTCTCCAGCTCATTTTATCAATGAAGAAACTGAGGCAAAGAAGGTTAAGTGACTTGCCCAGGGCCACGCAGCTAGTAAGTGTCTGAGCCCAGATTTGAACTCAGGAAGAGAGTCTTCCTGACTCTTTGCCCAGCCCTCCATACACCATGTAGTTGGACTTAAGAGTGCTGGATTTCAAGTCAGAAAAAAACTGGTTTTGGGTCCTTATTAGATTTCCTTAAACAAATCACTCTATCTCTCTGAGTCTCCCTCTCTTTATCTGCAAATTATCGATAATCCTGTTTATATTACCTATTTCACGGGGTTCTTGGGAGGAAAGTCTTCTGTAAAACTTAAAGATAAATAGCGGTGTATTGTTAAATATTTAACAGTCAGCTCTCCACTCTCCTGGAAATTGTTCATTATTATTATTATTATATAAAACGTAAGTTTAAATTGAACTTGCATTATTAACGTTTTCTCCCCATCACTTCCTAAAATCTAGGTAATCCATAAAACAATAATTCAAGCCCTGATTTGTGTAAGGTGTAAATGCTCACATTGAAAATTTAACAATCCACTTTCTAGCACACCCTGATAAGTATACATCGTGAATTTAGGCAAAAGGGGGGGAAAATATGTGTTCATAGGATCATGTATTTAGAACTGATGGTACCTTAACAGTTATCTCCTTCAAACTAATTTTATCAGTGTGGAAACTGAGGCCTAGAATGACAGGAGAAGTGACTTGGCTCAGGAAGCACAGAAAATGAATGGCAGAGCCATCTCCTCTAACTCTAACTTTGGCTCCTTTTCTTCTTTGCTTGAGAGTCTGTGTCACAGGGAAATCTTTTTTTCATGATTCAAAAATTTCCAAGAAGCATTAGATCTCATGTGTCACTTCTATCAGCGGAATACAAAGTACAGGCAAACAGTAATTACTTAAGCTTCATAACACCTAAGTAGGGCATGCGGAATAAACATTATCTTCACTTTACAGATGGAGAGACTGAAGCATCAAGAATTTTAATGACTTTTCAAAGATTTGTCAGTACAGCTAAGGAGACAGTGTGCAAGTCTGGTGGGTGGCTTCTTTTGTATACTGAGTTGTTTGGGATGGGGTAGGAGTGGGAGTGAGGATGGATGTGTGAATTCTCTCTCATCTGCTCCTTGCTCCAGGTCTCCAATTACAACTAAGCCATCTCACCAAGTGGTCCTCTGGGCTATGCTACCATGTCTCTGGATTCTTCAGCCTGGAATATAACTTTAGCCCTGGAACTCACTCTTTGGGAGTCCCTGTAATCTCTCCCTCTGCTTGGTTGGCCCTTTCTAGAATTTCCTTTTAAAGAGGATGCCCAGGCTTGTCACATTTTCATTTCTTATCAGGTTGCAATCTATGGTCCTCCATCTTTCCCTCTTGCCCCCATGCAAGATACCTATCCCACATCTCTAAATCCTTTATATATGTCATCTTCTCCCATTAGAATGGAAGCTCCTTGAGGGCAGGGATAGGCTTTCTTTTTGCTTGTATTTATATTCATTGCTTAGTATAGTGCTCCTCACATCCTAAGTTGTTTTTTTTTAATAGTCTGCTTTGATCTGCATTCTGACCCACACAGTTCTTTCTCTGGAGGTGGAGAGCCTTCTTTGTTATGAGTCCTTCAGAACTGTCCAGGATCAGTGTATTGGAGAGAACAGCTATCACAGCTAATCATTCCACAATCTTGCTGTTACTGTGTACAATGTTTTCCTGGTTCTGCTTATTTTACTCTGCATCAGTTCATGTAGGTCTTCCCAGCTCTTTTCGGAACCATCCTGTTCTTCATTTCTTATAGCGCAATAGTATTCCATCACCATCACATACCACAATTTGTTCAGCCATTACATGGCATGGTCTTAAGAGATCTTTGTTGACTTGATTTCACTTGATATTTGAGGATTTTTCATTAGCAATCAAAAGTGGATGTAACTTTCAGTCTAGGGTTAAAGACACTTAGAATCATAGAATTTCAGAGTGAGAAGATATCTCAGAGACCATCTGGTCCAACTCAGATCTGCTAAGGATTCCTTTTTATAACATGCTTGATAAGTAGTTATCCAACTGTTGCTCAAAGACTTACACTAAATAGGAACTTCCTCCTTTCTGAAATATCCCATTATTCCAAATGGGATAGCTCTGATTATTGGGAAGATTTTCCTTGTCTCAAGTCAAGGGAAATAGTGAAGAGAGCACTGGTTGGGGCAGTTGGGGAGCATAGTGGATATAGGGGTAGGCCTCAAGTTGGGAAAACCTGAGTTCAAATCTGGCCTCAGACACTTTCTAGCTGTGAGACCATGGATAAGTCACTCAGTTCTAATTACCTAGCCTGTGCTGTTTTTCTGTCTTAGAATTGATACTAAGACAGAAGGTAAGGGTTGAAGGAAGGAAGGAAGGAAGGAAGGAAGGAAGGAAGGAAGGAAGGAAGGAAGGAAAGAAGGAAGGAAGGAAGGAAGGAAGAGTACTGGTTCTGGATTCAAATGAATTGTGTTAAAATTCCACTTCTGAAATTTACTACCTATGTAACCAACACATAGTATTGATCCGAAGACAGAAAGTAGGAGATTTTTTTTAAAAAAATGAGAGGTTTAGATCAGATGGCCCATGAAGTCCTCTCTAGAGCTATCATTCTAGGATCCGTTCAAAAGAGGAGGTGGATCTAGACAATCTCTGAGGTCCCTTCCAACTTGAAACTATTATTTTCAAATGTATTACTGTATAACTTTCACATGTGGGTCCAAGTTCTATCCCTTCTGGGATTAATAAGAATATACTAGGAGTGCTGGTGCTCATGTTTCCAAAAGAGAAGGGTAAATCCATGCCTAGAAGCCACCCCAAAGTCCTCCTCCTCTTTCAGGACTTCTTTCAGTCCCACAAATGTAGAAGACCCCCTTCTTCTATTGAAGTCATTCTTTAATGCCTTGTTACAGCTTGGAAGTGACCCTGGGTTCTCTTGAAAGCCAGAGAAGATTCTTGCAAGTGGATTCTCACCAAGCTGAAAAAGCCTCAAAAATGTTGCTTCTCATGTCTGTAATCAGGGGCCCAATCTAGATAAGTTCAGACAGGCTCATTAAAATGCTGACTTCAGGGTGCTGAACTTTTTGGCCACAGCTACTTATGAAAGCCATCTCCCAAAATGTAAAAGATTATAAATTTTGACCTTAGACATCATCTAGCTAAAAAATGTCACAATGCCTCTCCTAGGGATGGAGAAATCAGCATTTATGGAAGGAGTACCTGCACCAATAATATCAGAGATCCTGGAATTATTGAAATATACATTTGTATGGTTTAGGTTAAAAATGATTCATTTTAGCTTTGAGACCTTAACATGGTATCTTAACATGAATCCCTAATCAGTCAATTACTCATAGATCTTAGACTAATTGATAAAAGGTCTTCGAACTAGAATGTAATTGCTTTAGCATTATTTTCCAATAGTCTGAGGAAGCTTGGCTACACTTTAGGGATCAACTATATATTAGCAGAAATGAAAGGGGATTGATTTCTACTTTTAATTTTATTGTCATGCAAAGCACACTTTCATATTGGTCATTGTTGTAAGAGTGAACTCATACATAATCAAAACCCCAAAATAAAACCAAAAATACACTGATGTGGAAGATGACTCCAACAGTTCTTTCTCTGGAGGCAGATAGCATTCCCGGTCATAACTCTTTCAGTATTGTCATTGCATTGCCAAGAATAGTCAAATTTTCATAGATAATCATTGCACAATATTGTTGTTATTAGATACAATGCGCTCCCAGTTCTGCTTCAGTTCCTGCAGATCTTTCTAGATTTTTCTGAAGTCATCTTGCTTATCATTTCTTATAGCGCAATAGTATTCCATCACCAACATATATCACAATTTGTTCAACCATTCCCCAATTGATGGACCTGAGGGGATTAATTTCCAAAGACTGTAGCAAGCATAGAATTCTAGAGGAACCTCTTGAAACAAAGCCACTTGGAAAATGGGGAGGAGCTTTTATTGGCTTTTAAAATTAATTAATTTAATTAATTAATTTAGAATAATTTTCCATGGTGCCATGATTCATGTTCTTTTCCTCCCCTCCTACTTTCCCCCTCCCATAGCAAGTAATTCCACTGGTTTTTACATATGTCATTGATCAAGACCCATTTTCGTATTATTAATGTTTGCAATAGAGTGATCATTTAGGGTCTACATCCCCAATCATATCCCCAACGAACCATGTGATCAAACAGTTGTTTTTCTTCTGTGTTTCTGCTCCAACAGTTCTTGAGGAAAAGCTTTTGATTTGGTCTTGACCGTATTTTCTAATCCCCACCTTCAACTTTGGCTAGAGAAGGACCTTGTAAGATTCAATGAATCAGGAAAGATTTTGTACTTTCCTTCTTCCCACCACCCTCCTAATAGGGTTCTGGAATCAGCTGCCTGTAATTTCTGCATCAGGCACCAAGGACAGACTGCACTCATCACTCAATAATGAGCCCTGGAAAGAACTATGTTGAAAGGGAAATGCTTCAGCACCTCATCAGGGGGAGAAGGTTTCCAGCAACCTGGAATTGTAAATTATCCCTTTGCCAAAGTTGACCCCATTTCCCCTGAACGAGGTATTTCCCTACAGGAGAGCATGCCACTGACTTTTATGAGGATGATTTGTATCATTTGCTATATTTCTTTCTAAAAGTCATTAACTGAATAGGCTCTTAACTTGTAATCTTTGGGGGGAAACACACTGGTGGGGGCTCAAGCTTATGCCATTAGAGAATATCTTCTGACCTGTAAGGGGGTACTTCTCATATCCTAAGAGGGAGATGTAGCCAAGCTCTAGGGACTTAACTTGTCAGCTGGAATGGGAGTGGGGATGAGGATTCTCAGAGCATATATAGACTATATATTCATCTAGCTGCACACACAGAAAGATGACATTGATTTCTCTAAGGCCTTAGAAGGCAGGATAATCTAGTTGAGAAGCCCCAGGCACCTTGACACTTCAGTGAGCTCTCAGACTTGATTTTTCTCATGTGCTTTAATTATTTATCCCACATTTTTTTTATGAAGGTAAAAGGTACAGAGTAAATTTGAAATGATATTATTTGGCCCATGCCATTTTATTAGTTTTTCAATTATTTAATTATCTCTGCCCCCATGCACTATACTTGACTATAGGAATGACAGAAAAAATAATGTTGATCTCATTTTTTTGTTTCTGTCAATGAAAACATGAGAGCAGACAGAATTCAATCATCTTTACATGTAAATGTTAATGCATTGTCATTTTTTACTAGGTTTTGGTTACATTAATGTGAAAAACAGAAGTCTTACTGCAAGGTGTTTTTTGAAAAATAATTTTTATTAACACTTTTATATATCATCTGTATTTCTCAATGTTTCCCCCCATACCCCTTCCTAGAGAGCAATCTCTGAAACAAAAACACACACAATGAGGAAAAACGCAGTTCAACAAACCTAACCAACATAACAAAAGAGTTCAACATTCTATCTATTGTTCCACACCTATGGCACACAACCTCTGGGACTTTTCATGTCTCTTCTTTGGTATCAAGTTTGATAATTAAAATTTTATAGCATTTGGACAAGTGGTTTTAAAAATAGTTCCAAAATAGTGTACTTATAAAATTATATTTTAGTGTATTTGTTGTTGTTCAGTTGTTTTCAGTCATGTCTGACTCTTTGCATCTCCATTTGGTGCTTTCTTGGCAAAAATGCTAGAGTGGGTTGCCATCTTCTTCTCTAGCTCATCTTACAGATGAGGAAATGGAGGCAAACAGGGTAAAATGACTTGACCAGGGTCACACAGCTAGTAAGTGTCTGAGGCCAGATTTGCATTCACAAAGAGGAGTCTTCCTGCCTCTAGGTCTGGCACTCTATTCACTGCACCACCTAGCTGCCCATTTTAATTTATTAGGCACCTTACAGAGTATAAAGCATTTTGCTAATAGTCAAGAGATATGTACAAAGAAATGCTACCTGCCCTAAAGTAGTTTACATTGTTCTGGAGGGATGGAGTTTGAACTATAAGTAAATAAACACAAATAAATGCAAACCAAAAAACACTATATAAATGCTAGTTATTGTTTTTTCTTTTTATAGTTATTACTTTTTAAATCCTTACCTTCTGCCTTAGAGTCGATAGTAAGTGTTGAATCTATGGCAGAAGAAAGGTAAGGGCCAGGCAATTGTGGTTAAGTGACTTATCTAGGCCTGGTGCTCTGTCTACTGAACCATCTAGCTGCCCTCTGAGCTGTGTTTTTAAAGAAGATGAGATTAAGTAAGGTAGAGGCTAGAAGGGAATCCACTGAAGACATAGAGGACTGCTTCTGGCAGGGCATGAAGAAATGTTGTGCAAGAGGGAAAGTTGGCGGGTCACATCTATTGGAACAGAGAGTCCATGAAAAGGGGTAATAAATAAGACTCAAAAAAGTAGGTGGGAGCTAGATTGTGGGAGACTTTCAAGACCTTTAGCCTAAGGGTTTTGTAAATAGTCAAGTGAAGAAGCATTAATTAATTGATTTTCATAGGAAAAGAGGGAACCAGAACTGTACATAGAGGAGTGTGGACTGACCACCCCTACTGCATTATATTCCAAGCCTAGGTATAGGCTAACTTTAGGATTGTGGAACTCTGCCTAATGCAAGAACAGAGCTCCCCACAACCACCCCTTAAAGTCCCAAACCCTGGCACCAGCCCAAAATGAAGCTTTGAAGTCCATTGCACTTGACCTTTTTGAGCCTGTGCTATCTTAAAACCCTTAGCCTTTGGCAAAATAGTTTGAAATACTGAGTCCTGAAAGCCACCAACAAGCAGCTTTCAGAATTCCCAGGCCACAGAGAAAAAAAGGGTGGGAAAATGAGCAAACAGCAAAAGAAACACCTAAGAATAGAAAATTTCTATGGAAACAAAGAACAAGGCACAGAGTCAATAGGGGACAGTGAGATCCAAGCAACCACATCCAAAACTTCAAAGAAAAATGGAAATTGGTATCATGTTCTAGAAGAACTAAAAAAGGAATTAAAAAATTAAATAAGAGAGGAGGAAGAAAAATGGGAAAAAGAAATGAAGTAAGAAAATAACATCTTAGAAACTAAAATTGGTCAGTTGGGAAATGAGACACAAAAATCAAATAAAGAAAAGAGTTTTTTTAAAAAACAGAATTGACCTGCAAGAAAAAGAGGTTAAAAAATCAAATGAAAAGTAGAATTGACCAAGTGAAAAAATAGGCTAAAGAAAAAATCCAACAAAGAGTTCCATGAAAAGTAGAATGGACCAAATAAAAAGGAGAATCAAGAGGTCAAAGAAGAAAACCATTCTTTAAAAGTTAGAATTGGGCATATAGAAGCTAATGACTTCATGAGACATCAAGAAACAATAAAACAAAATCAAAAGAATGAAAAAATAAATAAATAGAACTATCTCATTGAAAAAACAACTGGCCTTGAAAACAGATCCAGGAGAGATAATCTAAGAATTACTGGACTACATGAAAGTCATGATAAAAAAAAGCCTATACATCATATTACAAGAAATTATCAAAGAAAACTGCCCTGATATTCTTGAATAAGAGGGTAAAATAGAAATTGAAAAAATCCACAGATCATCTTCTGCAGTAAATTCTCAAATGACAACTCCCAGGAATGGTATAGCTAAGTCCAAGAGCTCCCAGACCAAGGAGAAAATACTGTAAGCAGTTAGAAAGAAATAATTCAAATATAATGGTGCCTTACTCAGGATTATGCAGGATCTGACAGCTCCTACACTGAAGGATTGGAAGGCATGGAATATGATATTCCAACAGTCAAGGGAACTGAGTTTACAACCAACAATCACTTACCCATCAAAACTGATTAAGACCAGACTTAAACATAAAGTTTGGTATCTAAATACAAAATTCAAGAGAAGCATAAAAAGGTAAATAAGAAAGAGAAAAAAATTAAGGACATCAATAAGGTCAAATTGTTTATATTCCTACACAGAAAGATGATATTTATAAATTTAAAATTTTTATTATTATCATGTGTAGTTAAAAGAAGTATACATAGACAAAGGGGATGGTAGCAAGCTGTTCAGGATGATATGCAAAAACATCAAGGGGTGAAAAAGAGGATTGCACTGAAAGAAATGGGAAAAGAGACATAAAATGTGGTAAATTATATCACATAAAGAGGCATGGGAGAAAAAAATCCATTACAATCCATTACACTCATAAATTGGAAGCAGATAGCAGAGTGGATTCAAAACCAGAATTCTACAATATGTTATTTACAAGAGATACATTTGAGGCAGGTACACACACAGAGTAAAGTCAAGGGGATGGAGCAGAATCTATTAGACTTTAACTGAGATTTTTAAAAGTAGGAGTAGAAATCATGATCTCAGACAAAGCTAAAGAAAAAATAGATCTGATTAAAAGAGAGAAGGAAGGTAATTACATCTTGATAAAAGGCTGTTTAGACAATGAAGTAATATCAGTACTTAACATATATGAATCAAATGGAATAGCCTCCAGAATTTTAAAGGAGAACTAAAGGAGCTTAAGGAGGAAATAGGCAGCAAAACTATACTAGTAGGGAACCTCAATCTACCCTTATCAGAAGTAGGTACATCTAGCCAAAGAATAAGAAAGAAGTAAAGGAAGTGAATGAAATTTTAGAAAAATTAGACTTAATAACTAAATGGAGAAAATTGAATAGGAATAAAATGGAATAACCTTTCTTTTCAAGTACCATATGGCATATACACAAAAACTGACCAGGTACTGTCAGAAGCAAGGCAACCCAGGCATTTTGGAACTGTGAGAGATGGAACATGGAAGGAGGAGATGAGAGGGAAAGTTGGGCTGAAGCAAAGACTTTGGGGGAGAGAACCAACTGAACACGGTCGCTTTGGGGTTTACAGCCTAGGAGGGAGGTGTTTTTTTTAGGCTGTCAAGGTCCCCACTAACAAAAGGCTTTCAGCTACAATTTTGTCCTTGCACTCCTTTTCTATTGCGTTGAGTGCTAACATTGGTTCCTAGCTTCATACATTGACTTGGGTTTCAGAAAAATGAGGTCTTTCCCCTTGTGAAATGTATCTTTCCATTGTCTTAATATTGGGGGTATTGGGGCAGCTGAGTAGCTCAGTGGATTGAGAGCCAGGCCTAGAGATGGGAGGTCCTAGGTTCAAATCTGACCTTAGACACTTCCCAGCTGTGTGACCCTGGCCAAGTCACTTGACCCCCATTGCCTACCCTTACCACTCTTCTGCCTTGAAGCCAATACATAGTATTGACTTCAAGACAGAAGGTAAGGGTTTAAAAAATATTGAGAATATCATTTGCTCCCACAATGGTGATCACAACATCTGCCATTTTTCTTTGAGTAAGAGTTATTTTGGCTGTATTTTAAATTAGTGTAAGTAAGTGTTGGTGTAATTTCTTCATCTGTTGTTATCGCTATTGGTGTTATTGAAATTAACTTGTTGTTTATAATAACATTGTCTTATAAGGTGCCCCACTTTCCCACATGAAAAGTATCACCTGTTATCTGGGGTTTGTCTTGGCTGGGATTGAGTTCTATTATTATTATTCCTGGCTTGTAAAGTGACAAATTTATTTATCTCCTCTATTTCTTTTTGTTTAATTGTTGTTTTTGCTTCTTTAAGTTGTTTTTTGAGATTAGCAATGGTTTCATCTTTGCTTTACTGTTAGCTTTTTTTGGTCATTTGCACTATTTGAACCCGAATAAACATATGAATAAACATATGAAGTAATCCTTCCTAAATCCTCCAAAGACAATTCTTCCCAACCAGGACAGTGCAAATTAAAATAAGTTTTAATGGGCAGTCTGCTTCCCTTTATAAACAGCCTCCTGACATGTTATAGGTTTGGCTCGGCTAAGTCCTTGAACCCCAGAAAAAACTCTCCAGCTTCCATGACCCTGTTACAGGTATGTACTTGGATGCTCCCCCACTTTTTGTTTTATGGCCTCGAATTTTCCCCATGCATCTGGTCATTTAGCATGTAGGAGCATTGCTTCTGTAAGATCCTCCCTACACCTTTTTAAGAAAGCATGATTCCCTGGGTTGGATAATTCCAGGTCTGAATAAGCTTCTGGCCATGATGTTAGGTTATTGTTTCTTCTTGTTTCTTGAATGAATTTTTTGGCTTGTGTAGGTTAAAAGAGTTCTCCCAAAAGAATTTCAACGTCTCTGTATGATGGATCATAAAGTTTTAGAGCATGCTTGAACTCTTTGATGCATTTATAGGGGGATTTGTACCAATAGGGCATGCATTTTTTTAGGCTAGATTTGGTCCTACTCACATTCTCACCTTTACCTTGATGGAGGAAGACACTGAAACAAGACTATGATCCCATAGAACTTTTCAAGAAGACAGACAGGATAAGGATATGTAAGACTGGTGTGGCGATAAGCACAAAATCTCAAATTAACATCAGTTCAGGAATGGAAACAAAACCTAGGTGCGAAACAAGCAGAAGGTATATGGTTCTCAGAGTCAGGCAACCCCATTCTGCCACAGGCTCTATACTACCCAGTGTGTAACTCAGTCAATGAAAAGAAACATTATGGAAATAGTCTGTCATTGACTCAATAAGGAAGTTTTGGACCATCCCAAACATAACCTCATTTTCAAAAAAGAGTATGTCAGAAATGTAAAATCTTCATGTAGCTTAACCAAGCAAGTTATAAAAGCAATAGTTTTGTGGGGAAACCATTACTCCATTTGAAAGTGAACAGATCAATTACATAAGCATGTCGAGTGATGAAGGGCTCAAATATTGTTTGATCATAATTGATTGATTGACCTTATGGCCGAAAGTTTTTTCTGCCAAGAAGAACAATGCAGCTTTTGTCATAAAGACCCAGTTAAAAGAACTCATCCAGAGATATTTCATACCATCCCAGATAGGCTCAGATAAAGGCAGTCACTTTACTTATAGAATCTTACAGGAAGTCTATAAGAACTTGGGGATACAGGAATCTTTCCACTCAGCCTATCATCCAGCCTCTGCAGGACAAGTGGAAGATTCACTAAAGTGATCAAAACACTAATAGGAAAGATCTGTTTAGAAACTCACTTAAAGTGGACAGATGCTTTGCCTGTTGTATTGTACTATCTAAGAATGAAGCCAAGTACAGATCTCCATGTATCACCCTTTGAAATGCTTTATGGACACGCAGTATGGACAGGAAAACAGTGTAAACTGTTTTACACATCAATGTTAGCAGCAAATTGCCAACTGTACAACTACATATCTGCTTTGCAAAAAAGACTGACAGAATTACTTGAGCTAGGAATTTTGCAGCGGCGAGTGCCCATTGATTTTGAGATCTTCAATGTAAAACCTGGAGACATGGTGTACTTAAAGAACTTTGACAGGAAGTCACCACTCAATATTAAGTGGACCGGACCACATCAGGTCCTACTCACTTCCATGACTGCGATCAAAGTCCAAAACAAAGACTCTTGGTACCATGCATCACATGTAAAGAAGCAGAAACAACTCATAGAACATCTAAATCAATTAGAACAATCAGACCAAACTAATGATTAAGAAACATAATCTTAGGAAAAAATTGCAAACAACATAAGTCAACACAAATCTAATAACAACTGATAAAGCAACACAACTCACAACAGTTCCAGATCTGGACCAGAGATTGCTACAGTCAAACTTCGACAACCGTCAAGTATGTGACAGCTATAGTAAAGATGACAAGAGAAGACCAGCAAAACCTGCAATTCGCCAAAGAGACTGGTGCAAAAGAAGAAATAGGAAAAGTCATGAACTTTGCAAGAAGACAGACAGGAAAAGGATCCGTAAGACTGGTGCAGCGATAAGCACAAAATCCCAAATTAACATCACATGATAGGGAAAAATGCATTCACATTACACAACTTCAAAAAAAGAAGGGAACTACGGTCAACATGAGAAGAAAGACAACCTACAAGAAACAAATGGTGAATATTGCATCCACAGTACATGTGAGAACACAAACACAATGCAAAATTGATAAATTAGTATGTGTAAATAATTAAGTGTCAGAAGATTGTATTCATAAAAATGTATATAAATGTATAGTATGTACATACATGTAAATAGAAAGTCTCATGAAGGTCTTAGCCAAATATAAACCTGAAAAAGCTTGCATCTGGTTAACACTGGAATGCAGTTTGCAAATGTTGTATGTAGTGTAAAATTTGTATAAATATCTAACATAAGTTGAGAAAAAGTAGGGTAGGATTGTAAATAGTCCTTAACCATGTAAATACTTAGCATAAAAATAAATCATAGATAATTAGAGAATAGATATTAGGGAAAGTGCAGAGAGTTAGTGAAGTTCAAAATGTTAGTAAGTTAGCATAGGGAGAGCATAAGAATAAAGGATTTAAGTATAGTTAAAAAGATAGGTAGGATTACAAACAGACTAACTGAGATTCTCAATAAGAATAACCGGGATAATAGTTAATAAGAAGATTAGTGTTATTGCATTAGTGGATAGAATTAAACATGCAAAGTAGGAACAAGTTAAAGTAGTGTTAATAAGCATAGACAATTAAAGAATAACTTAGAAGACTTTAAGAATAGGAAAAAATTGTTGCATTGTGAAAGAAGACATTGTGTTCATTGGAAAAACTTTTCATTTACTTGTTACAAAATTGTTTACTCCTTGGAAACATTTGCATGTATTTTGAAAACCTTATTTCCCTACTCATCTTTTCTAAACCCTTTCTTAGAACAAGAATAGATTCTTTAGCAAAGGGATAAGATAAGGATTTTTTTTTTATTTTGGGGCAAGAGGACTATAGATAGCAATGGGTTTAATTAAGGTAGAGTAGATAGGATGCACACAGAACTTTAGGATAAAGATCCATGGAAAATGAAAAGGGGGATATGTAAGAAGCAAGGCAAGCCAGGCATTTTGGAATTGTGAGAGGTGGAATATGGAAGGAGGAGACTAGAGGGACAGTTGGGCTGAAACAAAGACTTCTGGGGAGAGAACCAACTGAACACTATTGCTTTGGGGTTTACAACCCAGGAAGGAGGTGGTTTTTTGGGGGGCTCTAGGACCCACAAAGTGAAATCTGGAGAGTTTCCTGAGACCTTCTGTGAAGATTGATTATATCATTTGAACTCTATTGGTTCCTGATCGCACTGGAAATATACAACAACAGTTTATTCAGTTTGGCCAGGGGTATCTGGACTTCTGTGGGGAGTGGACCCCTGGGACCCACAAAAATTGTCTTGGGCCTTGACCTTCAATATCCTCTTTAGTTTAGTAACAATTCTAGCTATAGGAGTACTATTTGGGGATTGGGTCAGAGAAGCTATGATTTTGGGGAATGCGGAAGAAACTCTGCAGGTACCCTGCACAGTCAAGGACTGAAAAGAGGACTTAGGGAATTACCTGCATCCCTTTTTCTGAGAACCCCATCTTATTTCCCTTGATCATTTTGTTCCTGTAATAAACCCTAAAGTTTGATTTAGTCAAATCACGTGAACTCAATTGGTGAGAGGCAGAATGGGTGGGTTGAGGGAGGAAGGAAACCAAACCTTCATTTTAAACCTGATTCCAGTTGGGGATTTCTGGGGGAGGCTTTAGTGTGCACTGCCCAGCATGAACATCTTATTGGGGTCACACTTGTTTCCCCTGGAGGAGAAGACATTCCTTTAACTTCTCTACCCTGGTAGCAATGTCCAGGGACCCCATTTTCCCAGGAAACCCCATTTTGTCTCCCTAGTAAGGAGGGGTGGCTGTGAGGGAAAAGTGGCCCTTATACATCAACCTGGGGGTTAACCACTACACTCCAATCCTCGTGATCACCCCCCCCCCTTTCTTATAGTACTAGGGTATAAAAACTTCACAATCAAATGCAGAAAAGCAGAAATAATAAATACAACTTTTTCAGATCATAATGCAATAAAACTTATAATCCATAAAGATTCATGGAAAAGCAAATTAAAAAGTAACCAAAAAACAAATAATCTATTTCCTCAAAATGGGTGGGTCAAAGAAAAAAATCACAGAAATAATAGTTAATTTCATTAAAGAGAATGACAATGAGGAAACGACATGTCAAAATTTATGGGATTCAGCCAAAGTAATACTGAGGAAACTTTATATCCCCTAATGCTTATATTAATAAAATGGAGAAAAAGCATATCAGTGAATTGGGCATGAAACTAAAAAAATTAGAAAAAGAACAAATGAAAAATCACCAATTAAAGATTAAATTAAAAAAGCTAAAAATCAAAGGAGAAATTAATAAAACTTAAAGTAAAAGAACTATTGAACTAATTATAAATAAGACTAGGAGCTGGTTCTATGAAAAAAACCAGAGTATTTATTAATTTGATTAAAAAAAGAAAGAAGAGAATGGAATTACAAACATCAAAAATGAAAAGCACGATTTCATTTCCAATGAAGAGGAAATTATTAGGAGCTGTTTCGCTCAATTATTTAACAATAAATCTGATAATCTAAGTAAAATGAATGAGTATTTACAAAAATACAAATTACCTAGTTTAGCAAAAGAGGAAATATAATACTTAATCCCATCTCAGAAAAAGAAATTGGCAGAGGGTGGGGGGGGGCGTGTGGCTCAGTGGTAGAGAACCAGATCTAGAGACAGGAGGTCCTAGGTTCAAATATGGACTCAGATACTTCTTATTTGTGTGACCTTGGGCGAGTCACCTATTGTCTAGCCCTTACCACTCTTCTGCATTAGAACCAATATACAATATTGATTGTAACTTGGAAGGTAAGGGTTTAAAATAAAAAATAAATTGAACAAGCCATCAATGAATTTTCTAAGAAAAAATCCCCAGGGCTAGATGGATTCACAAGTCAATTCTATTAAACACACAAAGAACAAATTAATCTCAACAATATACAAAATACTTAGCAAAATAAGCAAAGGAGTCTGACCAAATTCTTTTTATACCTAAGCCAGGAAGACCAAAAACAGAGTCAGAAAATTACAGACCATTTTCTGTAATGAATATTGACACAAAAATCTTAAATAAAATACTAGCAAAGAGACTACAACAATATATCACAGGAATGTAGGGCTAGTTTAATATTAGGAAAACTATCGGTATAATTGACCATATCAATAATCAAACTAACAGAAATCACATGATTATCTTAATAGATGCAGAAAAAGCCTTCAACAAAATATAACACCTATTCTGATTAAAAACATAGGAATAAAAGGGCCTTTCCTTAAAATAATAAATACTATCTAAACCATCAACAAGTGTCATCTGAAATGGGGATAAGTTAGAAGCCTTCCCAATAAGATCAGGAGTGAAGCAGGGATGCCCATATCACCATTGCTATTTAAGATTGTACTAGAAGTGCTAGTGTAAAATTTAAATTAATATCAATAACTCCAGTTTCTTATTTTCCATAGTTTTATTAATAATCACTAAAGATAGAGAAAGCAGATTAAAGCCTAATCTAACCTAATTGACCACCGCCTGGCTCTCAGCCAGACTCCCTACTCACGTTCCAAGGAACAGAGAGAGAGGGTGGTGTTGCACCAAAACTTTTATACTCTGTCCCCCTCCGCCCCCAACATGCATTCATGTCTATCCATTCATGCAGTGTAAACATGCAAAAGGGATGCTGGGTAAGATGAGCTGGGGTTGGATGAGCTTTGGGGAGAGAATTCTATCTACACCCCCGACCTGTGATTCTTTAGTGTGGCAGAATTGGGACCAGAAATTCATGTCTCCTAATTCCCTATCAAGGGTTCACTTTTCCATAATAGATTCAAATTCTGATTCCAATACTTATCTATCATCTACCTCTGCTATATACCTTTGGGTAATATGTTTCCCCCTCTGGACCTCATTTTCTTCACTTGTTAAAGGAGAGGGTTGAACTAAGTGGCCCCTGAAGTCCCTTCTATGTGAAGCTCCAGATGAGAATATAGGCCCAAGATGGGGAAGTAACTTGCCCAAAGACACAGCTAGGAAATGAAGCTTAGGCTCAAACTTGGATCTTTGGACTCTGAGTTCAGGACTCTTTGCCATTATGCCACATAATTTCTCATAAATTTCAGTAGGACATATTCAGGAAGGCAATTTAGCATAGAAAGAAACCTGAGTCCTGGCTCTCCAATAAATTATCATGTGATTTAGGTGGAGGTAACTTAAACTTTTTGAGCTTCCATTTTCTCATCTGTGAAATGAACACATTGAACAAGATGATCTCTAAGACCATTTCCATATCTTACATTCTATAACTGTATAATAACTTACATTTCTAAAATGCTCTGATGCTTTTAAATTACTTTACTTAATAATGATAATAGCTCACATTTATAGAATTCTTCAAGGTTTACAAAGTACTTTCCTCACAACAACACTATGAGGTAGGCAGCAAAAGTATTTTTGTCCCTGTTATAGAGATAAAGAAATTGCAGCTCAGAGAAATTTTGACTTTCCCGTGGTTATACAGCCAGTGTCAGGCAAGATTTTAATCCAAGTTTTAGGACTCAAAAATGTTGGATTTTTTTCTTATCACTATAATATAGCTCCTTTCCAATGACTCATTTAATCTTCAGAACATGGCAATGTGTATAGTTCAAGTATTATCATTCTTTACAAATGAGGAAACTGAGGTTCAAGATGGTTGGGTGGTTTGTCCCAGGTCACATAATGAGTAAGTGGTAAGATTTGAATCTGAATCTTCTGACTCTAAGCTTAGCACTCTTTCTAATATAGCCAGATCATTCCTTCATATAGAGAATAAGGTCTTGGGTCATAGGTGATGTTAATAAGGTAACATTGGAAGAGAGAAAAAATTGTGAAACATTCCCTAACAATCCTTCTTTCACATATTTCTAGAAATAGAATAGTTTTTTCTGATTGCATTCTTTTAAAAATATTTATTTCAGTTACATGTAGAAACATTTTTTTTGTTTACACCTGGTTTATTCTTTGATTTAATTTATTAACTTAATCCAGAGTCTAGGTAAGCATCACTCATATGTAAATGAGGAAACTGAATCTAGGAAAAAGAAGGCTTTCTTTGTACCCCCAAAGGACACATAATGGCACTCAAACTTAGAGTTTACACTCTCTTCAGTACTCTGTATAGTATACTATTAGGTTAGACCACCCAGCAAAAATCTTTCCTGGTCCAGGAAAAGATGGATAGTTAGATGTTGATGTTGATGATGTTGTTGATGCTGCTGCTGATGCAATGATGTTGATGATGATGATGACATTGGTGTTGTTGATGATGTTGATGTTGATACTGTTGTCAATGCTATTGATGATGCTGTTGCTGCTGATGATGACTGAATATGGAGTTGGAGGTTTTCCTTCCATTTGAACCTTTCTAACTCTTCCCATTGTAATGCCTAAAATTTTCTTGGAGACTGTCTCAAATATCTTTCACCCTTCCATTGTATTGGTCTTATCTCCCCCTCCCCCATGTACTTCTTTATGACATATAAAATTAACTCATTTTATTTCTTTTCCCATTTCTATTTGTATTATCCTCTTTTTTACCCCTAGTTTATATATATGTATATATGACATTTCATCCTATAGAGTTTTTCATTGTTCCTGTAAGTATACTTCTTCTAGCTACCCTGATGATTATAACAATTTTTAAGAGTTACCAATATCATCTTTTCTTATAGGAATACAAATTATTTGAACTTATTGGGTCCCTTAAAAAGTTTTTTGTTTGTTGTTTTTTTCCCCTCTCTTAATTACCTTTTGGTGATTCTCTTGATTTCTGTGTTTGGGCAATAAATTTTCTGTTTGTCAGGTCTTTTCTTTATGAATGCTTGGAAGTCTTCTATTTTATTAAATGACCATACTTTCCCCTGTAAGAATATAGTAAAAAAAAAGGGAGTAGAATATATGAAACTGGAAGGAGGGAGGTTATGGCTATATCAACAGATTTGAGAATCATTAACATAGAGATGATGATGGAATCCATGGGAGCTGATCAGATCACATGAATGTGCAGTTATCTTGGCAGAGGACTCTTCCCAAGGATAGAGCAGTCAGGACAAGGGGTATGGGGTAAAGTCTTCCTCTCATCAGGGAATAGGATGCATATGGGCCTCCTCCTCAAATGTTGCTGTTTCCCCCAAAGGCTTCTCTTGTATTATAGAAATGCTTGGCACCTATTTAGATAAGAAATTCACTGAATTTCAATTCACTGAAGGAGAGTATGATGACACTAAGACATAGCACAGGTTGCATATATGGAAAATCTATATAAGATTCCACCTTAATCCTAAAAATGTGTTTGACAGCTCCAGTAGTTTTATTGGACCTATCTGAGCTTACTTTCCACTTGCTATAACACTTGGGTAGAGAACTTTATGGGGGATCCCAGGTCAATAAAACAATTAATCATGAGTCTTCTTATATGGTTAAAAATTTAATCTGAAAAAAATAAAATCTGAAAATCTAAAATCTAAAAAAAGTAATCTGAAAAAATTTTAAATTAAAATAATTTATATTTTATAATATATAAAATAAAAATAAACCACTGCTATGAAATTTCTGTGGTGTTTCTCCTATAAATGAAAGTAT
>NC_058132.1:72351812-72381486 GCF_016433145.1 Gracilinanus agilis
TGTGTATAAGAGACAGGAGAGAGAGAGAGAGAGAGAGAGAGAGAGAGAGAGAGAGAGAGAGAGAGAGAGAAACAGAGAAAGAGAGGGGGGGTGCCTGGAGTCAGAAGGATTTGGGTTGAAATCTGGCCTTAGACATTTCCTAGCTGTGTGACCCTAGGCAAGTCACTTAACCCCCGTTGCCAACTCTTACCACTCTTATTGTGATCATCTGTTACCTTTTTAAGTATTCATGAGCCATCTCTTTGATTTAGAATTTTATCAAGAAAGATAGTTAAGTTCACCAGCATATGGGATATCCTAATTTACCCAAAGTGATAAAAAATAGATTCCCAGCCTTTGTTTATGCTTGACAGAGTTTTTGAAGCAGAAAATTATGGGAATTCCATTGACACAATACACCTAGTTTTCAGCAAGGCATTTGGCAGAGACTGGAATGATTGTCAGTCCCCTCTTCATCTTGAGCACCTTTTGCAGACCAAAGAAGAAGAAGAAGGAAGAAGAAAGAAGAAGGAGAAAGAGAAGAAGAAGAAAGAAGGAGAAGAATAAGAATAATAAGGAGGAGGAGAAGGAGGAAGAGGAGGAGAAGAAGATGATAATGATGATGTTGATGATGATGATGATGATTTCAATAGTCCAGCTGGAGGAGTCTGGGGCTCATATTATATCCTCCATACAAATATTTGATAAAAATGCTGAATAATAAAGGACTTAGTACAGAAGAATTCAATTAAAAGCCTCATTCTATTAATATATACTTCAATTAGTCAACCATTTTTGACCCTCCCTAATTATGCCCATATACTATATACCAGGGTACCAGGAAGAGTCTGCCAAATGCTGAAAACCAGATGTATTGTGTCAGTGGAATTCCTCCAATTTTCTGGTGCAATAACTCTATCAAGCACAGAAATGAATCCAGCTTAGCATGATTTACTTATCATGAACCCATGTTAGATTATTGTGATCACTCATTACCCATTTAAGTATTCATGAGACATCTCTTTAGTCTAGATTTTGTCAAGAATGATACTTAAGTTTGCCAGTGTATGGAATGTCCTAATTTACCAAAGGTGGAAAAAAGTAGATTCCCAGACTTTGCCTGCCTCCAGTCCTATGTATTGGGGATTCCTCAAAGATCTCTTGTGTTGGCTCAGTATTTATATCTACATGTTCTTTCAGTACTCAGGGAGTTATTTTGTTTTGCCAAGAATCATTAAATCATTGAAGGCAACAAGATTATTTCTCATTATCTCCCTTATATATAGTGTTTTAAGTCCTTGTTCATTTTTGTTCTAGCCCTCCCAGCTAAAGATCATTCAAGGAAGGAAGGAGGGAAGAAAAGAAGGAAGGAAGGAAACAAACATTTAGTAAGCACCTACTATGTGCCAAGCATTGTTAGCACTTTATAGATATTATCTCATTTGATACTAATAGCAACCCTAGAAATTAGGTGCTATTATTACCCCCATTTTATGGTTGAGGAAACTGAGGCAAACAGAGGTTGAATGAATTGCCTGGGGTCACAAGGTCTGAGGCTATATTGGAATTCAGGTCTTCCTGACCCCAGGTCCAACTCTCTTTCTGCTGGATCTCTAGCTATACAAACTAGTATATAAGGATACCCCTTCTGGAGTTTTCTTGGCAAAGATACTGTAGTGGTTTGCCTTTGCCTTTTCCAGCTTATTTTACAGATGAGGAACTGAGGCGAACAGGGTGAAGTGACTTGTCCAGCATCACACAGGATTGTGACACAATCTGGGGTTGGATTTGAAACTCAAGTTTTTCTGACTCTAGACTTGGTGCTCTGCCTGCCTACTGAGCTACCAGTTGCCTTTTGAGGGAGGGAGATTTATGTCTTTTTCCCATTGTTCAGAGATACTGGGTCTTAGAGCCTAGAAAGCTGCCCTAGAACTCAGAAAGATCTTGGTTCAAAGTCTTACCTCTGACACATGGTGACTATGATTCATAGAAGGTCTCTAAACCTCCCACTGCACTCTCAAGTTGTAGAGTTGTTGTGCCAACCTTTATTATTGGCAGGGGAAATTTTCTCTAAGAGTTTTACCATTGAAATCACAGGTTAGTCCCCATACTTTCATAGGCACTTAAAAAAGCAATATTTAGGGGCAACTAGGTGGCTCAGTAGATCCAGATTTAGATCTGGAGATGGGAGGTCTTGGGTTCAAATCTGGCCTCAAACACTTACTAGCTATGTGACCCTGGGCAAGTCACATTACCCCTCATTATCTAGCCCTTACTGCTCTTTTTCTTGAAGCCCCTCCAACATTTATCATTTTCTTCCTTTTTTGGTCATTTTTCCCAGTCTTATGGGTATAAGGTAAAAGTTCTGCTTTCCTTTGAGTTACCATTTATTCATTTTTGTTTTTTTATATATATAACAGAATATATAATAGAACAATAAGATGATACATGTAACTTGTTATAAATATAAAATAATTTCTAATATGCTTATCCAAGAGAAACAAATTCTTACTGAAGTTATGTCCAAAAATTCATCTCATCCTTTTTTATTCTTTATTTTCTGTTCTTCCCACCACTCTCCCTGTCCCCAAAAGTTGATAATATGATATAGAGTGAACAAATTATTATATAATACACATTTCCTGTTTATCATGTTGTGAAATAAGGCACATATTATTTACAATAGAGAAAAATTCATGTTTTGTTTCAATCTGCATTCAGACTCCATCTGTTTCTTCTATGGCAGTGGATATCTTTTTTCATCATGAGTCCCTTGGAGTTGCCCTGGATCCTTGCCTTGTTGATAATTGTTAAGTCATTCATGGCTGATCATCATATCTTATTGTTACTACTGTATACGGTGTTTTCCTTGTTCTGCTTGCTTCACTTTGCATCACTTCATATAAGTTTCTCCAGGTTTTTTTGTGATCATCTTGTTCATCATTTCTTAAGACAAAATAGCATTCCATTACAGGCATAAACCACAACTTGTTTGGCCATTCCCCAATTGATAGACATCCCTTTGGTTTCCAGTTCTTTGATACTACCAAAAGAGCTGCTAAAACCCTTTTGGACCAGTTAGCTTCTTCTTCTTTTCCCTTGATTCTCTATAATCCGTCCAGAGAAGTTTTATGTGATTATCAATAGCTTGGATGGCTTTCTTTGAAAACTGCATATTTCTCCCTTAACTTACTGATTTTGATCTATTGAAATATTTTATATTTTACCCTTGATCTATTGAAAGAATGATTCATTCTCACAAACTTGAATCTATTACTAATAAAAAGTTTTTTAAACTTTTACCTTCTTAGTATGAATTTTAAAACAGAAGAGTTGCAAAGGCGAAGCAGTTGGGGTTAAGTGACTTTCCCAGGGTCATACAGCTAGGAAGTGTCTGAGGCCAGATTTCAACTCAGGTCTGCCCAATGGTGGACCTGGTGCTCTGTCCACTGTGCTACCTAGCCATTCCTAATAATAGAAGTTGATAACAAGTGACTACAATTTATATGAAGCTAAATATCTGCAAAGCATTGAAGCTACTCTGTATCCATGTCTATAAATTATCCTGGATAGACTTATGGGAAGATGACTGGTCTCTAAATGTGTTGTGAGAGTAAAAAAGGTGTTCAAGACACTTATTATTATTCTGGCACTATAGGGAACTGTGGATCCAGATTATTAAAAGTATAAGCAAGCAGAAGCAGGAGAACATTGTTCATAGTAACAGCAATAAGTATGATGATCAGCTGTGAATGGTTTAACTATTATCAGCAAAGCAAAGATCCAGGGACTCATGATGAAAAAGGTTACCCACCGCTATGGAAGGAACAGATAGAGTCTGAATGCAGATTGAAACACACCATTCTTTACTTTATTTCTGTCATTAATTTTTCTCCAGTGTAAGCTATATGGGTCTTTATTCACAATAAGATAAACATGGAAATATGCATTATATAACATGTAGAACCTATATCATATTACCTCCACTTGGGGAACAGAGAGGGGTAGCAGGGAGGAGAAAAATGAACAAGGTAGATTTTTGAATACATCTAATGTAAGAATTTGCTTCTTTTGGATAAGCATATTTATAATCATTTATTACATGTTTATAATAAATCATGAGTATTACATTATTGTGGTTATATATTATATTATGTTATAAATAAAAAATAAAAATATATGGTAATTCAAAAAATTGTATTGATACGTAATCTTTTTTTTTAATCCTTACCTTCCACCTTAGAATAGATACTATGTATTGGTTCCAAGGCAGAAGAGTGGTAAGGGCTAGGCAATAGAGGGTAAGTGACTTACCCAGGGTCACACAGCTAGGATGTGTCTGAGATCAGATTTGAACCCAAGACCTCCTATTTCCAGGCCTGGCTCTCAATCCACTGTGCTACCCAGCTGCTCCTCTTGATGCTGATATGTAATTATATATATATATGTACATATATATATTTATATATATATATATTCCCCCCCCCCACCCGAGAGGAAAGAGGTTTACTTGTGGACTCTGGAAGAACTGGATTTGAATTCCCTCATATATATTATCTGTGTAACTATGAGCAAATCACAACTTCTCAATGCCCCCAGGAAACTCTAGGACTATAAGTTACAGGGGAGTTGCCAGTCATCATTGGTGGTCCTGGGGTCTGAATTTTTCCTTTACCCCATACTAAATCTCTCTCTCTCTGTGTTTGTACACACATACAAGTATAGGTATAAACCTAGGGAACTGAGGTTAATTGACACTTTCAATAGATATCAGGTGGAATTTGAACCCCAGTTTCCCACGATAGTACACTGTCTCTTTAAGTATGTATAAACTCAAAATATATATCTATATGTATACATTTTCTTCCAAGACTCATCTGGCCCTACATTCTATGATTCTCTGACATTGTCCAGCATGTGAATATATGCAGATTGGGCTGCAGTCCTGGTTGCCATGGAGACACTGAATACTGGGCAATCTTCTCAGGGAATGGGGGATTAAGCTCAGTAGTGTAGGTACAAGACAGACCACAACTGCAGGATGCTTCACGGCCATTCAGATTCCTTCTCAGATGTATTCTTCCTCGGCCCTAGAACATTCCAGGACACCATTCCCCATCCCCCTCTTTTCCCACAAGGTACCTGGGGACGATAGAACACCAACATACTGCATGAGCTTCATGACTTTTCCCCATGTATAGCAGGCAGGGCTATCTTTAACACCAAAGAAGATTGAGGAGATGAACCCAAATCACCACCACATCATTCATGAATAATCTCTTAGGCTGTCCTCAGACCACTCACAATCCTAGAGCAATTTCTTCCCAAAACAGAACTAGAAAGATGTCAGAACTCCATCATTCAGCCACATTCCTCATACATCCAGTATAATCTCTGATCTTGCAGCTTTTTCTCCCAGCTCATATCTTTTTTGTGTATGGAAGATGTCTGTCCTTCCCCTACACAGTCTCTTGAAAATCATGCTTTAAAGTACTATTGGGCTCACCAGCACTGTCCTGGTGGAGTTACCCTCTCCTTGGAAACCACTGAATTCTTTTGCCATTTAAATCATTCCCCAGAAAGTCTGCTGTAGGGGGCAGCTGGGTAACTCAGCAGATTGAGAGCCAGGCCTAGAGAAGGGAGGTCCTAGGTTCAAATGTGACCTCAGATACTTCCCAGCTGTGTGACTCTGGGCAAGTCACTTGACCCCCATTGCCTAACCTTACTACTCTTCTGCCTTGGAGCCAATACACAGTATTGAGTGCAAGATGGAAGGTAAGGGTTTAAAAAAAAAAAGAAAGTCTGCTGTAGAAGAACTCTTTAAGTACTCAACATACTCTTCCCACACTGAAGCCCCACTCCAACATCATAGTCTTCCTTTTTTTAATTTAATTTTTTTGGAAAAATTTTATTTAATTGATTTACAACATTTTCCCATGGTTATATGATTCATGTTCTTTTCCTCCCCTGCTCCCCCCTAAAATCTACCCCCCCTCACCATAGCCAATGAGTAATTCCACTGGGTTTTACATATATCATTGATCAAGACCTATTTCTATATTATTAATATTAGCATTAGGGTGATCACTTAGAGTCTATATTCCCAATCATATCTCCATCAACCCATGTGATCAAGCAGTTGTTTTTCTTCTGTGTTTCTGCTCCCACAGTTCTTTCTCTGAATGCGAATAGCATTCTTTCTCATAAGTCCCTCAGAATTGTCCTGGGTCATTGCATTGCTGCTAGTACCGAAGTCCATTACATTCAATTGTGCCACAGTGTATCAGTCTCTGTGTACAACGTTCTCCTGGTTCTGCTCCTTTCACTCTGCATCAATTCCTGGAGGTCATTCCGGTTCACATGGAATTCCTCTAGTTCATTATTCCTTTCAGCAAGATAGTATTCCATCATGTTCAGCCACGAATGTTCAGCCATTCCCCAATCAAAGGGCATCCCCTCATTTTCTAAATGTTTCTTTATAACAAAAACCTCTGACAAAGGTCTAATTACTCAAATTTATTTAAAATTTTTTTCATGAACACTTTTTATTTTTTCATTTTTATTTTGAATATTTTCCTGTAGTTACATGTTTCATGTTCTTTCCCTCTCCCCCAAATCCCCCTAACCTTCCTTAGCTGACACACAATTCCACTGGGTTTTACATGTATCATTGATTAAGACCTAATTCCATATTATTAATATTTGGACTAGAGTTATTGTTTAGTGTCTACATCCCCAATAATATCCCCATCAGCCCATGTGTTCAAGCAGTTGTTTTTCTTCTGTGTTTCTCCTCCCACAGTTCTTCCTCTGAATGTGGCTAGTTTTCTTTCTCGTAAGAACCTCAGCCTTGTTCTGGATGCTTGCATTGCTGCTAGTAGAGAAGTCTGTTATGTTCAATTGTATCACAGTGTATCCATCTCTGTGTACAATGTTCTCCTGGATCTGCTCCTTTCACTCCGCATCAATTCCTGGAGGTTGTTCCAGTTCACATGGAATTCCTCCAGTTGTTTATTCCTTTGAGCACAATAGTATTCCATCACCAACAGATACCACAATTTGTTCAGCCATTCCCCAATTGAAGGACATTCTCTCATTTTCCATTTTTTTGCCACCACAAAGAGCGTGGCTATAAATACTTTTTGTACAAGTCTTTTTCCCAATTATCTCTTTGGAGCATAAACCCAGCAGTGGTATGGCTGGATCAAAGGGCAGACAGTCTTTTAAAGCCCTTTTGGCATAGTTCCAAATTGCCATCCAAAATGGTGGGATCAATTCACAATTCCACCAGCAATGCATTAATGTTCCACTTTTGCCACATCTCCTCCAACATTTATTACTTTTCTTTGCTGTTATTTTGGCCAGTCTGCTAGGCAACACCGTAGTCTTCCCAAGTTCCCACCCTCACTGCTTGCAGACAGCTCTGTCAACCTTCCCTTGGCAAGACCAATACCAATGTTTAATTAGAGAATTTTGTACCTTTGAACTACATTCCCTAGAATTCCTTTGGTATTTTCTAAAATTCCTTTTAATCTCTCTACCACATTGCATGTTCACTTTTTTGTATATAGTTGACCGTAACTCTGCTTTTTGCTTTTTTTTTTCCCATGACCACGGCTTGGTTAGCTAGCTTTTTTTTAAACTTTAGTTATTATTAATAAACTTTATAAAATATAGTACTTAGTTATTGTATATTAATCTTTAGACCAATAAGGTTCCTACTTTCTGATACCCTTAAATTGTTCTAGGAAATTATAAGCACATTTCCCCCCTTGCAACTTCAAGTACCAAACTGCACCTCCTCAGAGCCCCCATATCTTCCAACATGTTCAGCTTATTAGAATTTTTCCCAGGAGTATATTAGTAAATGTTTAACAACCATCCCTCCCAAACAAATAGTATGCATGGGACATTTTAAAAATAGCATTTTTCTTCATCACTTTCTTGAGTCTACACAATTGACAGAACAATAAATTAAACACTGATTTGTAATGTTTGCTGATTTTCAAGGTATAAATGCTCAGACAGAAATTAAAAATATGCTCTTGGGAGCACTTGGGTGCATTCCTGGCCTTCCCTCAATCTGATATCCACTTTCCCATTCTCATAAACACATAGCACCATGACTCTCATTGAAATGAGTCTGATTTGACCTGAGTACACCAGCCCTAAAATGAATGCAAGGAGAGTTTAGTTAACTGGTCTTTTCCTGACTACGTGTGGGGGAGGCTTCTGGTCCACTTGTCTCTGGTTCATGGTTCCAGTTGTTATTTCCAATCTTGTATCCCTTGCTACACTAGTTGGGAAGCTGAGGAATCTTCTAGATTCTTTCCAACTTGTAACAACCTTGTCCCTTCATTTTGATGGATATCCACATAGCTTGCTGGATCTTACAGGGCCACAGTGTTATTGTTGTTGGGTCATTTTCACTCATGTCTAACTTTTTGAGATCCCATTTAGGGTTTTCTTGGCAAAGATACTGGAGTGGTTTGCCATTTCTTTATTCAGCTCATTTTATAGATGAGGAAACTGAGGCAAACAGGGTTGTGGCTTGTTCAAGGTCACATAGCTAGTAAGTATCTGAGACCAGATTTGAACTCAAGCCTTGCTGACTCCTGGTGCTGTAGTCAATGAGTTACCTAGTTGCCTCTAAGATATAATTATGCTAGTGGTCAATTCCTTGACAAAAATATCTCACCATTTCATTTGTTGTTTTTTCGTGTGTTGTTGGAAAACTCCCATATTATACTTTCTCTGTCTCTTCTGACATCCATCTTTACTCCTATCTCACTTCAGGGCAAGTGTCATGCCCTTAAAATCTCTAACTTCCTTGAAGATTCAGTTCAAATGTCATTTCCCACATGAAGTTCTTTGCAAAGAGAATAGAATGGTACAATCAGGGAGACCCGAGTTTGAATCCTGCCTCGGATAATTATAAGTTGTATGAGCCAAGAAAAGTCCCTTTACTTCTCTCACCCTCAGTTTCCTCATCCATAAAATGGGGAGGTTAGCTTTGCTTACCTCACAGGGTTATTCTGAGGATCAAATAAGATCATGCATACAAAGCACTTTGCAAACCTTAAATCACTATAAATGCCAGCTCTCTTTTGTTGCTTTCCCTTCTAGAGTATAAGCTCCTAGAGGACAGGAGCTATTTTGTTGTTTGTTTTGTAACCCGAGTGCCTGGTACAAAATATATACAATACATGTCTGCTGGATTGAATTTGCAGTTTGTAGAATGGGAAGCCTTCAAGTCAGAGGATGTAAGGTAATTCCTTGTATTGTCCACTCTTCCAGAGCTGCCAGGGCTCTGGACCTGAGGGAACTAGCTAAATCCAGGGAAAGGCAATTCAGATTGCCTGGGCTCTTTGGCTAGAGGGCTTAAGGGAGCCAGCTACTAAGAAATTTCAGGATCCTACAGCCTATAACTTTGGGCATAGGCATGCTGGAGGGATGAGGGAAAGGCTCAGAAGGGGTTGTCCAGGTCACAGCTGTCACTGGCTCTGGGAGGCAGGTCACCTCTGCTTGAGCCCTTTGGTACACACTGTGCCCAACAACTCAAATGCCTTAGGACATATCCCACTACAGAGACCCAGGACTGCTGGATTAGAAACACTGATCCTGGCAGATTCTATCTATTGACAACAGAAAGTCTCAGAGAGGAAAGGGGCTGGAGTCCTTGTTAGGCTTGTTGACAGTACCCTCTGCCTTCTTTTTCCACAGCAAATTTGGCCAGCCTTCCTGACAGTGAGAACAGGGGGCTGTTATTGGAGAGGGTTGATATCTCTTAAATCCTGCTGCCCTGCTGGTGATGAACAGAAAATGTGGTAAGAGAAGGGAAAACCTGACTGAGACTCAGAGAGATGGAAGAGCTATGGCATTTATGGCCATGGAGCTTGGGCCTTTTCCCTCTAGGTCATCACTGGAGTGAGCATGGTCGTGCATTGAAAGTGGACCAAATAAATGGCACACTCTGGGGATAGCATTACCCCATTGGCTCCAAAGTGAAGGAGCAGTGATAATGTTTAGTAGTGGTCACTCTAGCCCAGTGATTCCCAAAGTGGGTGCTACTGCCCCCTGGTAGGTGTTGTAGAGATCCAGGAAGGCGGTGATGGCCACACTTTTTTTTGTATTACGTTCTATTCTGAGTTCAATAAATAGTTTCATAATTTCCAGGGAGCGCTAAGTAATATTTTTTTCTGGAAAGGGGGCGGTAGGCCAAAAAAATTTGGGAACCACTGCTCTAGCCTGTGCTATACATCCAGCCTTGACTCTATAGTCTGCCTATTTTAATAAGGTATCTGTACTAGTCTGGGGTTAGATTTCTTTCTGGAACCCAAGTCCATTCATAGAATGCACTAGAACTGGAGGAGGAAACAATAATGACAATACAGGACAGACCCAACTTAGAACTGCCTATCAATTTCCCAAGCTGAACTCAATCCCCTGAGGGAGGATAGGTACCCAGTAGTAGGCACCAGATATATGACACCTAGGATCCCAGTTCATATTCTATTTCTAGTTGGTATGGTGGATAGAATTCTAGACTTGGAGTCTAGAAGTCCTGATTTTGAAATCTGCCTCATATACTTAATAGCCATGAGTCAGTCAAGCAATGAGACCCTAAGGAACAGCTTTTGAGGCCCAGCCCAACAGTAGCTGACATACAGACTCATTTAATAGAGATGCTGCAGGTGGCCATGTATTTGTTTGGAACAATGCTATGGAGAAACTGCATTGTCTGAGGTGACTCTATAGTGATTGATGTAGATGAGTTGGTTATATAATGATTAGTGAAGGTTGACAGAAAGACAGCTCAATGCTCCAGTGCTACCCAAGAGATATTGGGAGAAATCGAGGAAGGCCTCCACACCAGTATGTTGGCTAGACCCTCCCCTATGGTGAGCTTTTGGGAGAACATTGATGAGTCCCACAGGAAGGGTGGGTATGGATGAATTGTGATTGGAAGTTCTCAAATAGTTGAAACCTGTGATCTATTTGGGTTTTTATGAGACATATCTCACATTTGAGTTCTCTACCAATTCTATTCATTTTTCTGCTGAGAACACATTCTACTTTATAAAATATTGTAGTACTCCTCTTAATATTTCCTCTACCTTGTTCAGAATAGTGAGAAATGGGATTAGGAGTGCCACAAAGAAATAAAGAAGAGAGATAGGACATGGAGGCAGTAGAAGATGGTGGTTAAGGTCAGAATGGATAATCATGGGAACTGTGATGGTGATGTGGTGCCAGACAAAGTCTGATTGTTGATTTCACTTATTGTGTTCCATAAAGGATTACCCATGGCTAGATGAGGTCAGAGATTCTCACCAGTGATGAGACAACTGAGACAGGAAAGCATCAGCCCTTTGGAGTTCTAGTTCTGACTATATCCCCAGATCCAGATTCTATGCTATGAGTGAACTGAAAGCCTGACTCCAGAGTTTTGGCAACTATTGACCAAGTCTAAGGAAAGCAAGATGAACATCCCATAGGAAATGGGTTACTACATCCCTTAGTAGCAGTCACTGAAATATGCATAATATGATCAAAAGAAGGAAGTGTTAGCCAGTGGGTGGGAATTCCAAACTCAATCTTAATCCTAGATCCACAAATTCATATACTCTTTACCAACTAGATAGTTAACAAGCATGTATTAGATGCCTACTATGTGACAGGGACTGTGCTAAGTTCTTTACAAGTTTTATTTTATCATTTTTTATTCATCATTTTATCCTCACAACAACCCTGGAAAGTAGGTGCTATTATTAATCCCATTTTATAGATGAAGAATCTGAGGCACATAGATGAAATGATTTGCCTAACTGAAAGCAGACAGTCTACCTCTCCCTGTGGCAGCAGCCAGTGACTCCACTCTCCTGGGAGTAATCACAACTGAAAGGATCTCAGTCCTTCAATAATCATACTCATCAGTGCATTCTCTTCTTCACTCTTTCCTTCCACTGTTGCAGCTTTGGATAGAGCAGGTGTCTATTCCAGGACCTCCAAAGTCCCTCATTTGTTAGCAGTGAAGTTTGAGACTCTATGGTAGCCTTCAATCCTCAGCTGTGAGCCTGTGGTGGTTTCCAGAGTGATAGCCAGACATAGCTGCTTCCAGGGCCCTCCACTTTTAGATTCTGGTGGTATCCTTGGGGGATGAAAGCTCTGGGGTTTAGCAAACAAGCTGAGATTCCCAGGGGACTATCTTGTTGATTCATTCTGTTTGCTCTGTTCCTCCTCCCCCCCCCCCCCCCCAGGGTTTATGTTGGTGGGACTGAAGCCAGAGAAGTCAGAAAATTTCCTCTCTAGGTTTCCCTGACTGTTCAGCTTCACTCCAGACTCTGGTTTTTGCCACATTTAGTATGGATTCTGTGGAGTTATTTTTGGTTGTCTGTCCATGCTGGGATGTTAGGAGGTTGAGGAAGCTTTATATTCTATTCCATCATCTTCCCACAATGCATCTCAGCACTAAGGTTTATAGAATATTTCATTAAACACTTGGATGGGATATAACTCCCTCTTCTTGCTAGATCAGATGAAATGATGGGAAGACAAAATTTCCTTTGTCATTGGGGTCGGTGGCTACTAGGTGCCACAGTGTATAAAGCACCAGGCCTAGAGTCAGGAGTTCAAATCTGACCTCAGACACTTCCTAGGCATATGACCTTGGGCAAGTCATTTAACCTTGTTTGCCTAGGACTTGCCCTTCTGCCTTAGAGTCGTTACTAAAACAGAAAATAAGAAAATTGGGTTCAGAATGTAATGAATTGGAATTGGAAATTTCTCATTATGCTGTGCCCTCTCTCATCTCTGTAACATGGGTAGGATTCATTTAAAAACAAAGAAGGATAAATTTTAAAACAAAACAAATGAGTATGAATATGAAAACTCATCTGTAGAAGGTGAGAAGTTAGAGTCTATCTTGTGCATTCTGGCAGGCAGAATAATACAAAATCACTCATTAGAATGGTGGATTAGTGCTGAAGAGTGTTTGTATGCAGAGGACCCTGTTGGGTGTGAGGCAGGTGGAAACTTGGTAGAATAAAAAATGTATTTCAAGTTCTGAACGGGGAAGGAAGGTAATATTGCATTGTATTCGGCTTTGGTCTGAATCTCAAAAGACTGAGTGCTCAAGGGTTAGGAAATTCTTGCCATAAAGTGGGAAAAGAACTTGGAGGTCATGGAGTCCACATCCCTTATTCTACAGAACAGAAAACTCAGGCCCAGACAGAGTAAGCCATTTACCCAAAGTCATAATGGAAGATTTAAGGAGTTGTTTATCCTAGATAAGAAAGTTACAGGAATGAGCTAGTAATCTTTGGGTACATGAAATATTAGAGCTGGAAGAGCCCTCAGAAATCACTTAGCACAATTTCTTAATTTTATATATCATAGCTTGTTGTTTAATTGTTTAAGTTCTGTCTGACTCTGTGACACTCTTTGTTGTTGTTGTTTTTTTTTGACGGAGATACTAGAGTGGTTTGCTATTTCCTTTTCCAGCTCATTTTTAAAATGAGGAAACTAAGGCAAACAGGGTTAAGTGACTTGTCCAGGGTCACACAGCTAGTGTCTAAGGGCATATTTGAACTCAGGAAGATGATTCTTCCTACCTCCAGACATGGCCCTCTATCCACGGTGCCACCTCACTGCCCAAATATTTTCCTAATGGTTTAAGATTTGTGAAACACTCTACATTCATTGTCTTATTTTATCATCACTGCTGCCATATAAGCATTATTATCACAGCTATTTAATGTGTGAGGAATTCAAGGCTTGGCAACATTAACTAAATTTCCCAGGGGCAGATTAGCTAGTGAAGTGACTGAAGGAATATTTAAACCTATCTTCTTGACTCCAAATCTAGTACACCATCCTAGATGAATAGCCCAAGATCCAGAGAAGTTAAATGACTTTCTAAGGTCACACATGAGTATCCTGTCACCTCTATTCCAGCCATCATCCCCATCTCTTCACCACAAACTTCCCCAGACTCCTCCGCTCAGTTGCCTGGTTCTGATGAGATTTTGCCTTATGTTGCCCAGAATTGGGACTCCATGACACTTCTGGGCAATCTCTGTATTGTGGAGTTATACATACCCCTCCCTCCTTTCAGCTCTCCTTTAGGTGTTCTCTTTCCCTATTAGGATGTAAGCTCCTTTATTTGTATCTCAAGGTCTTAGCTGGCACACAATAGGTTAATAAATGATCTATATTCTCTGTCTCTTTGTCTCTGTCTCTTTGTCTCTGTCTCTTTCTGTCTCTGTCTTTGTCTCTATCTCTTTCCCACCTCTGTTTCCATCCCTATATTCTTATCCATCTCTTTTGTTTGTCCGTTTGTTTTTTGTCTCAGTTATTTTGTCAATTCTGTTTTGCTTATCATTCCCACTCTCTCTCTCTTATCTGCCCCTACTTATGTTCTAGCTACCTACAAACATACATATGTCTACCTCATTTAAAAAACAAAAACAACAACTCCCCCCTTCATTTAATCCCACTTTCCTTGCTAGCTGTCATTGGATATCTCTCCTCTCCTTCTTGGCTAAACTCTACAATAGATGCTTCCACATCCTCTTCTTACTTGATTCTAAATCTCTTCTCTCTTATTTCAGATTTCATCATTCAACGGAAACTAGTGATATCTTAATTGCTAACTTTAATGACTTCTTTTCTTAAAAAAAAAAAAAAAACAACCCACAAACTCTTATCATCTGTCTTAGAACCAATACTGTGTAAAGTAAAATATACTTCCATATTGGTTGTTTTTGTAAGAGAATGGCTCATATAGAACCAAAACTCCCAAATGAAAGCACAAATAAAATAAAGCAAGAAATAGTATGTTTTTATCTGCAGTCTGACTCCAACAGTTCTTTGTCATAAGTGGTGGATAGCATTCTTTGTGGTAAGTCCTTCAGAACTGTCCCAGATCACTGTATTACTGAGAGTAGCTAAGTCTTTCACAGTTGATCATTGTACAATATTGCAATTACTGTGTACAATGTTCTCCCATTTCTGCTTATTTCACTCTTCACTATCTTTTTGATGGATATTCCTCTCTAGGATTCATGACATGATTCTCTGCTGCATCTTTTCAGGGGTGCTCCTTATCAATTTCCTTTGCTGGATCTTCATGCAGACCACCTTAACCATGGATGTTTCCCAAGGCTGTGTCCCGATCACTTGGCAATCTCATCTGCTCCCATGGATTCATTGTTCATCTCTATGCCAATGATGCCCAGATCCAGCCCTAGTTTCTCTTCTGAGTGATGGTTCTCTGTAACTATGGTCTCTTGGTAGCTGCTTTTTGACCATCTCAAACTGGATAACCCATAAGCACCTCATATTCAACACTTCCAAAACATTATCTTTCCCTCCAAATCCTCTGTCTTCTCAACTTTCTTTTACTAGGATATGGGTACTATATAGGCACCTATATATTCCCAGGCACCCTGTGTTGCAACTTGAATCACAGTTACCCCTTACATCAAACCTGCTATTAAAGCTTTCTAGCTTCACATCTCTCCTATCTATCTTTCCTCCACTGATATAGTGATCATTTAGTACAATCTTTCATCATTGTCTTGCTTGGATTATTGCAATAACATTATTGTTGAACTCCCAGCTTTATATTTCTCAATTCTAATCCAACGTCCACTCAGCAACCAATGTAATTTTCCTAAGGCAGAAATCCGACCATGTCACTGTCCTTCCCCACCCCTTTCTCTTCTCAGTAAATTCAGCGACTCCCTTTTACTCTGAAACTAAACAGAAGTTTCTTTCTTTATTTGGCACTTAAAACCCTTCATAGTCTAGACCTGTGTTGTTGAACCTATGGCACATATGCTCGAGGGGGCTGCTTCCTCTTCTCCACTCATGCCTGAGGACATTTCTCACATCACCCACCAGCAGCTCAATGGGAGCACTCCCTCTATCACTGTTTAGAGTAAGGCAGGGGCTCACATGTGGTATGAGGGTCACAGTTTGGGCACTTAGTCTCTAAAAGGTTTGTCATCACTGGTCTAGACTCTTTCTATATTTCTAGTCTCCTTAAATCTTACTATCCATTTGTTCTCCATCCATACTGGCTGATGTTATTTATTTATGTGGTTTTTTTTGTTAGTTACATTAAAATTCCCAGGTATCTCTCTTCCTTTCTCCCCTTTCCAGCCTAGACGAGGTATCATTTGCCAAAAAAATATTTGTATATATAAAACTATGTCTTGTTGGTTTTTATTTATCAGTTTTTTTATCTGGAGGTGGACATACACAAGTTATTCTTCAAATATTTATTTTGTCGTATATGTTTTCTTGGCTTTATTTGTTTTACATTTCATAATTTCCTGTCGGTCTTTGCATGTTTTTTATAAAATTAACCTGCTCATCATATGCCAGAATTTATTAAGCTTTTCCCCAGTTGATGAGCATCCCCTTGATATCCAATTCTCTGCCATAAATATTTTGGAAATACAGATTCTTTTCCTCTTACCCTGATCATCTTGGAAAACAGACCTAATAGTGGTAATCCCGGTTCTAAGGTTATACACAATTTTATAACTTTTTGGTAATAATTTCAGATTCTCTCCAATCAGCTTGTTATTTTACAAACATAACACTTCACCTCCTTTCTTTGTGTTTCCACTGCCCCATCCCCCCAGTACCTGGAATGTTCTTTCTTCTCTTTTCTACCTCTTAGAAATTCTGGCTTCCTTCAGGATTCAACTCACAAGCCACCTTCTGAGGGAGATCTTTCCTCATCCCTTTTGCCTGAGATTACATTTCTCTCCTCCATATATATCTTGCCTTTATATAATTATCTACACATTGTCTCCCTCATCAGATTATGAACTCCTTGAGGGCAGGAACTGCATTTATCTTTTTTTTTTTTTTTTGTTTTGTATTGTTTGTTTTGTATTGCTAGCTCTTAACACAGAGCTTGACTAGGCTCTTATTACATACATACATACATACATACATACATACATACATACATACATACATACTGACTATCAACTCAATTTGTTAGAAGAAAGGGTCCCACATGGACCAGATAGAAGGAAGTTTGGATGTTGAGAAACTGATATAAAAAAACAAAAAGCCTCAATTAAAAATGTTTTAAAGGAGCAATGGATGGAAAGGAAATGGACCCAGAGTCAGAGGTAAAGACAGAAAAAAAAGAGAATGGAAGAAGAAAGAGAGAGAGAGATAAGGAGAAGGCAGAGAGGGAAATTTCCCTCCCCCTTTCTAGGTACCAAGGGTTAGGAATGATTCATTGGCGAACCACTAGTAGTAAAGAATGCCAATGTGGTCTCCTTTCTCATCACTGTTGTACAAGCCACACAACACAGATAGCATGGCCCAGGGGAGAGCAGGCTGCTACATTTCTGAGTGTGTTTGACTGCAAGGTTGTAGGATATTAATCCATAAAAGACCAACAACTGAATTTGTTTGAGCTGGATAATATAGAAACAGATGGAGCCCTTTGCAGGGGAGGAGTATTTCTTCTCCGGGAACGGTGCTAATGGAAAATATTGCTTCTGCTGAATTTGGTGATATTCAAGTGTTAGGTTGTGCTTGCTACAGTGACATAACAAGAAAATGCATGACTTTGGAAGCTGGTGTTCTTAAAGTAGCATACACAAAATAAGCCAGGTGTCTGTCCCACGATCCTTCAGATCTCCAAGCAGTTTTTGGCACTTTATCTGGGTTTCAGGTTGGTTAGTGGTAATATGGGGATAAAAATATACACTTCCTACTTGATACTTTATAAAGAGGCAGTAAATAGAAATTGGGAAAGCCTGTGAAAAAAAAGGCCCAAACTCATTGGAAGCATGAGTGATAGAGAGCATATAGAAACAAGCTATTTATATTTGTCAGTGGGAGAGACTTACTGGTTTGGGATGGACCACTTGTGCCCCTTTGAAAGGAGAGTCCAGCATATGCAGCAGGATGGACTGTATGATAGCTTAGCACTCAAGAACCTTAAACTCTAGCCTTTACTAACACTTCCTTCCCTGATTCTGTCCTTGCTTTGAAACCCGCATGCAGTTTCAATCCTGCTTTTAACCTCATTTCTACTCTTTAAATCTTCTGTATCCCATTCTCACATCTGATTCTGGCCCCATTCTGGGCCTGGGTAATTGGCTGACAATGCCTCTTATTCCTGACCTAACTCTCTCTGACCCAGGAAGATGGGCAAAGCAGAAAGTTCATAGGACGGTGCTCTTACCAAAGCAAATAAATATAAGGTAATTTGGGGGACAGAGAGAACACTAACAACTAGGGTGGGGGTTAGGGAAGGCTTCATGGAGAAAGTGGCCACTGAGCTAAACTCTGGAAGAAGGTAAAGATTCGGAAAGGGAAAGAGAGTTCCTTCTAGATTGATGAAGCTATGTAGAAGCAGAAAATGGAAGCATTTAAGTCAGTTTGGCTGTAATGTCAAGGATAGGCCTAAAGGGAATAATGGGAAATGAGCCTGGAAAGGTAGGTGGGAGTTCTCAAAGGAGAGGTCGGGAAATTTAAATTTTATCCTAAAAGCAATAAGGAATCACTGTAGATTAGTGAGCAGAAGAGTAGCATGCTCAGAATTATAGGAAGAATACTTTAGCCAGCTATGTGGACCAAGGAGGGGAGACATGAGAAGCGGAGAGACCATCCAGGAGACAATTACAATAGTCTGGTTGAGAAGAGTAATTCTTTATTATATGTATATGTATATGTATATATATTATTATAATATTAGTTACTCCTCTGGCCATTGAGGGTTGAGTGGGATGAGAACATTAAAGGCACTGGGAAGAGAAGGGTCCAGTGTTTATTGGGGGATGGTTATTGGTCCAGTCTGCTCAGAACATAGTGTGTGAAGAAGAGTAGTATGAGTCAGAGCTAGAAAGATAGGGGGTGCAAAATCATTAGAGCCTTGAATGCCAGGCATGAGACTGGACATGCAAAGCCCTTTGGAGATACAAGATTGCATGTTAGGTCTGGATAAGCAGATAATAGCAGTTAGCAGTTATATAGCATTTTAAAGTTTGCAAAGAGTTTTGCAAATATTATCTCATTTTAATCTTGCAATAACCCTGGGAGGTAGATGCTATTATTATCCCCATTTTATAGATGATGAAATTGAGGCAGATAGTGATTTGACCAGGGTCTAAGTTTCATAGCTAATAAGTGTCTCAGGTCAGAATTCAGTTCAGGTTTTCCTGATCCAGGTTCAGAACTATATCTACTCTACCTGTCTAGAGACTATAAAAATGGGAGCTGATGACCTCACCAAGCAAAACAGTATAGAGGAAAAAGAGGGCCCAGAACAGAGCCTTGGAGTACACCTATAGTTAGTGGGTCTGGCAAAAAGATACATCAAAGGAAACTGAGAATGAGAAGTTGAACAGGTGGGAGGGAGAAGAACCAGGAGAGAATGGGCTCATCACAACCTAGAGAGAAAGAATATCAAGTTGGAGAGAATGATAGGAAATGTAAAAAGTTGCTGAGAAGTAAAGAAGGTTGAGAATCGAGAAAGGGCCATTAAATTTACTGATTGAAGGATGATGATTGGTAACCTTGGAGAGAGCAGTTTCTTTTCTTTTTTTTTTAATTTAAATTTTTTTTATTTAGAATATTTTCCATGGTTACATGATTCATTATTCCCCCTTCCCCTGTCCTCTCCTTCCCCCCTCCCAAAGCTGGCAAGCAATTCCACTGCTTTATACATGTATCATTGTCCAAAACCTATTCCCATGTTATACATATTTGCAGTAGAGTGATCTTTTAACATCAAAACCCTAATCATACCCCTATTGAACTACATGATTGATCATATGCTTTTTCTTCTGCATTTCTGCTCCCACAGTTCTTTCTCTGAATGTGGATAGCGTTCTTTCTCCTAAGTTCCTCAGGATTGTCCTGGATCATTGCATTGCTGCTAGTAGAAAAGTCCATTACATTTGATTGTGCCACAGTGTATCAGTCTCTGTGTACAATGTTCACCTGGTTCTGCTCCTTTCACTCTGCATCAATTCCTGGAGGTCTTTCTAGTTTGCGTGGAATTCCTCCAGTTCATCATTCTTTTCAGCACAATAGTATTCCATCACCAACAGATACCACAATTTGTTCATCCATTCCCCAAATGAAGAACACTCCCTCATTTTCCAATTTTTTGCCACCACAAAGAGCTCAGCTTTGAATATTTTTGTACAAGTGAAAGAGCAGTTTCAATTGAATGATGAGGTTAGACACCAGGCTACAAAGAGTTAAGGAGACAGTGAGAGGAGAGGAAGGAGAAGTGTCAATTATAGATGGTCTTCACAAGAAATTTAGTCACAAAAGGGATGATAGTCATGGGATGATTACCAGCAGGGATGGATAGATCAAGTGGGGTTTTTTTAAGGATGGGAGAGAGAGAGACATGGGTAAGTAGATAAATTAGTGAGAGAGTGAGGATGACAGAGGGGGCAATCTGCTAGAGAAGATGAAGTGGAATGGTATCATATGTGCATGTAGAGGGACTTTCGTTGGCAAGGAGCAGGACCATCTCTTCATAAGAGACCAGGGTGAAGAAGGAGATAAGTAGAAATATCTGAATGATATGAAATGAGAAGGGTGGAAGAGGAAGCTTTTGTTAATGATCTCATTTTTTTCAGTGAAATATAAGGCAAGATTCTCAGTTGAGAGAATGGAGAGAAAGGAGACCATGGGAGGTTTAAGGGGCTTGGAGATGGTGATAGTGGAATACTACTCCTACAACAGCCTTATCATAACATCCTTGCCCTTTTTGAAAAACAAAGAACAAACAACAATTCTCCTACTAATAGTGGCCAGCAGTCATATAGCGCATTAGGGTTTGCAAAGCACTTTAAGAACATTATCTTTATTTTATCTGCCCCATATGCAGTTCAACTTTCTCATATGTATAGATGGGGAATAGATCCTGAGAGGATAAATGCTGTACCCAAGGTAGGCAGAGCCAGTGTTTGAACCTAGGTCTTCTGACTCCAGATGCTAAATTCTTCCCATAGCACCAAGCTTTCTTTTCATAGGATCATAGGACTTTAAGTACTTCGTGGAATCTTAGAAATAATCTAGGTCAATTTTCTAATTTACTTGTACTGCTGAGAAAATTTATCTGAGAGGTACAGTGTTGTCCAAAGTCATACTGTTGGATGGTGAAAAGGCCAGTGCTGGAGCCCATGTCTCTAAATTTGGAGTTTAGTCTATACTATGACATGGAGGTGACAATTAAGGTTAATCATAAAATTGTAAGTACTCATGGAGATTTTGTTGACTAAGGTACCATTTTATAAAGGAATCCTCTAACAACATCCTTGAAAGGTGGCCAGTCACACATGATCTGAATACATTTGGTGACATAGAATGTGCTCTCTCACAAGGTAACACATTACATTATTAAATAGTTCCAACTTTTATAGCCATACTTTAAATTCAGCTAGAATTTTGTCTCTCTATATCTTCTACTTGCTGGTCCTAGTTCCAATAGACCAATCCAACAATCATTTATTAAAACCTACTATGTGCCAGGCACTGTGCTAACTGCTGAGGATACAATAATAAAGGAAGTCCCTTCCCTTAAGGAGCTTATAGTCTATTGGAGGGAGATAATACACGAAAGGAGGCAGAAAAGGGGGAGGTGGAGATGAGTTACCGGGAGAGTACTCAGCTCAAGAGTATCTTGTTCTGTGCAGTTAAAACCAGCAGGGCAGCAGATGAAAAGTGGAGTGAGTTAAATACAGTTTCTGTCCCCTTTATAAAGAGAGGCATGGGGAGGAATTTGAAACTTTAAACTACAGCCTTCCAATCAGGGGAGAAGCAAGGTTTGAGTTAGCAGCATAGTGGTAAATTTACTTATTTATTTTCCCCAACATTTAAACATTTTTTCAGCTACACGTAGAAACAATTTTTGACCATTGTTTTTTGATGTTTTAAAATTCTTATTCTCCCTTCCTGCTCTTTCCCCCATCCAAGAAAGTGAATAGTCTAATATAGATTATACCCATTCTTTCATGTAATAATGTTTTCATATTGCTCATGTCATGATAGAAGATATATAGCACACATACAATAGAAATCTCATGAAGGAAATATAGTGGAAGACGGCATGCTTTGATCTGGACTCAGATTCCAACAGTTAGTTCTTTGACTATGGATAGCATTTCTATTATGAGTCTCTTATGGTTATCTTGGAGACTTGCTTTGCAGATAATGGTTTAGTCCTTCACGTTGATCATCACATAATAATTCTATTAATATATTCATTGTTTTCCTGGTTCTGCTCATTTCACTCTGCATTGGTTCATATAAGTCTTTCTAGGGTTTTCTGAAATCTTCCTGTTTATTGTTCCTTATGGCACAGTAGTATTCCATTAGAACCATATGTCATAATTCATTCATTCATTCCCCAAGTGACAGACAACTCCTCAGTTTCCAATTATTTGCCACTACAATAAGAGCTGCTAACAATATTTTGGTACAGATAGATCCTTTCCCCTTATCTTTGGTCTCTTTGGGATACAGACCCACTAATGGTATTGCTGGGTCAAGGGTACACATAATTTTGTGGCCCTTTGAGCCTGGTACCATATTGCTCTCCAGAAAGGTTGCATCAATTCATCGTTCCACTAAAGGTATATTGCTGTTCCAATGTTCTCGCATTCCTTCCAATATTTATTATTTTCCTTTTTGGTTATGTTAGCCAATCTGGTTGGTGTAAGGTGGTATCTCAGGGTTGTTTTAATTTGCATTTCTCTAATCAATAGTGATTTGGAACTTTTTTTCATATTACTACAGATTGTTTTAATTTCTTCCTCTGAGAACTACCTGTTCAGATCCTTTGACCATTTTTCAATTGAGGAATGCTTTGCATTCTTATAAATTTGACTCAGTTCTCTATATACTTGAGAAATGAGGTTTTTGTCAGAGATTCTTTCTACAAATTCTTTTTCCAAATTCGTTGTTTCCCCTCTAATCTTGATTACATTGGTTTTATTTGTACAACCCCTTTTAAAATTTAATATAAGCAAAATTATTTATTTCATTTTTCATAATGTGTTCTATGTCTTCTTTAGTCATAAATTCTTCCTTTATCCATAAGTCTGAAAGACAATTTTCCATCTTCTCCTAATTTGTTTATGGTTTCACATGGTGATGAGTTTAGAAGTGATGAGTTTATACTGGGAAGAGCATCTTGTTATATGGAATTGAAGACAAGCAAGGCAGCAGATGCAACTTGGAGAAAGTTTTATAGAATATAGTTATAAAGAATAGTTATGCACACTGGACATACCCACAATAACTCTAAGCTCCCTTCTATATCATTATGTAGGACAAGGATTCTTTTTTTTCCCATCATGAATCTTTGGATAGTCTGGTGAAGAGAGTGGTCATGATTTGATCAAGGTCCAAGGGTTCGAAGTAGCAGAGGTGAGATTTGAATCAAGGCCTAATTCCAAGTCCAGATTTTTGAAGGTAAGTCTGATGTTCCTCTCAGTTCAGTCTTCTCTGAGGGTAAATATCTCTGGTTCCTTTCTTCTTAAGACATGGCTTTAGGTCTCCTCTTAAATCTAGTCATATTTCTCTAGAAATGTTTCCCTAAAACAAAGACTCTTTATATAGGCTTCCTGCCTAGGGCCAGAATTGTTCTCAAGAGTGTGGGCTGACATTGAACCTAAAGGTGGAGATGAACAGGTGCAGTTGACAAGTAACAGGGCACTGAAGGCCAAGGTAGATAGATCCTAAAACTAGTTAAAGTTTTGGTTCATTTATTCATTTAATAATTTATTAAGGACCTCCTAAGTACAAAGTGTTCTGTTGATATTTCTAGTATTAATTGTAATCTACTTTCTTATATTTTTAAATTTCTTTTTAAATCTTTACCTTCTGTCTTAGAATTAATGCTCTGTTCGGTTCCAAGGCAGAAGAGCAGTAATGGCTAGGCAATGGGGATTAAGTGACTTGCCCAGGGTCACATATGGAGGAAGGGTCTGATGTTAGAATTGAACCCAGGACTTCCCTCCTCTAGGTCTGATGCTTCTTAATCCACTGAACCACCTAGCTGCCCCCTGCTTATAATCTTTAAAATAAGGGAACAGATACTGATTTCTTGGAAAGGTCACTGGATTTGGAGTCAGAAGATGTAGGTTCAAGAACCAACTCCGCTACCTATTAGTTGTAGTTTGACATGTTCCCTATTTCTGGAAAATCAGAAAGTTGGACTAGTTGACCTCTAAGATCACATCTGGTTCTAAGGGTCTGTGATTTCACTTCTACATTTGTTAGTTATTAGTGTGTGCTGGTAAATTATATGTTTGAATTCCCACAAATATGTGTGAATTTCCTTGGAAGCTTCAAACTAGACAGTCAGTATTTTTACATTATGACAGTTAGCCATGTAGACTTGTTAATAAGTAATTACCTTTCACAACAGAAGTGTAAATAGAACTCTGATTTATGAATTTGCTAATCCTTCTTCTCTGTTCGGTCTCTAGCTATGATTATGTATGTATATATAAGTTGTGCATGGTATGGCTATTTATACACAATGATGAGAATGAGAGATTTAAGTCTGAACCTAATTACAGTTAGGAAAATTCATCGGAGAAAAAAGACTGAGAAAAAGCATGGTACAATGGAAGAGATGGCTGGGTTTACCGACTGAATACAATCTGAGTTACAGACCTAGTCCGGCCACTTCATGCCTATGTAACTTTAGGAAAGTCATTTATCTTCTCTGGTACATGTCCTCCTCTTTAAAATAAAGTGGTTTGGGTTACATGACTTCCAGTAAGTTAAGCCTAGTTTTAGACTATGTTCTAATTCAAACTTATATTTATATAATCAAATTGCTGGAGATGACGGGGGTGGGGGGTAGGGAGGGCTTTGGAGTCCTATTTGAATGCCTTTTTAGAAACTGAAGTCACACAACTAGTTTAGTGGTAGAACTGGGACTCAGATTTAAGCCTCCGGATTCCTAAATCAGTATTTTTTTCTATTAAGTTGAACCTTTTAATAAGATTATAGAATTAGACCTGGTAGGTATCTTGGAAGTTATAAAATCCAACAGATGTAAAAACTGAATCGCAGAAAACTTCACTGTAATGCCCAAGGTCACAAAGATAGTAAAGAACATCTGCATTTGGATCTCCTTACCTTGAATCTGGCAGTCTTTCCATTTATTTCCCCTAAAATTGGCTCCTGAGTTAGTATCTTCTAGTTCTAATATAGGGATTTTGTGAGCTAGTTCATGGTTACCCTAACAATACATATTTAGAGGTTTTAGGAAGGGAACTAGTTCACCCCAGCCTCCTTCGCTTAAAGAGGAATGAACTGAGTCCTAGACAAGGATAAATCACTAAACAGTGGTCACACAGTAGCCAAGTTTATGTTTTCTGACTCCAAATCTTGCTCCTTTCTTAATATACCTTGCTACTGATAATAACTAGGGAAAAATGAATCATATCTCCTTTTTGCCTTTGCCTTTCCAAAATGAATCCATCTTATAAGAGTAATTTATGCAGTATTTAAAAGATTATGGAATAAGATCAGGAGTGAAACAAGGATGCCCATTATCACCTCTATTATTCAACATAGTACTAGAAACACTAGCAGTAGCAATTAGAGAAGAAAAAGAAATTGAAGGTATCAAAATAGGAAAAGAGGAGACTAAGCTATCACTCTATGCAGATGATATGATGGTCTACTTAAAAAATCCTAGAGAATCAACTAAGAAGCTGGTAGAAATAATCAACAACTTTAGCAAAGTTGCAGGATACAAAATAAATGCACATAAATCATCAGCATTTCTATATATTTCCAACACATCACAGCAGCAAGAGGGAGAAAGAGAAACACCATTTAAAATCACCTTACACAATATAAAATACTTAGGAATCTATCTACCAAAACAAACACAGCAATTATACGAAAACAACTACAAAACACTTTCCAAACAAATAAAACTGGATCTCAACAATTGGAAAGCCATTAATTGTTCCTGGGTAGGATGAGCTAACATAATAAAAATGACCATCCTACCCAAATTAATATACCTATTTAGTGCCATACCTATCAAATTACCAAAAAACTTCTTTACTGAATTAGGAAAAACTATAACAAATTTCATTTAGAATAACAAAAGATCAAGAATATCAAGGGAAATAATGAAAAAAAATGTGAAGGAAGGGGGTCTAGCAGTACCAGATATTAAATTATACTATAAAGCAGCAGTCATTAAAACAATATGGTACTCACTAAGAGATAGAAGGGAGGATCAGTGGAATAGACTTGGGGTTAATGACATCAGCAAGACAGTGTATGATAAACCCAAAGAGCCCAACTTTTGGGACATGAATCCACTATTTGACAAAAACTGCTGGGAAATTTGGAAAACAATATGGGAGAGATTAGGTTTAGATCAACATCTTACACCCTACACCAAGATAAATTCAGAATGGGTGAATGACTTGAATATAAAGAGGGAAACTATAAATAAGTTAAGTGAACACAAAATAGTATACCTGTCAGATCTCTGGGAAAGGAAAGATTTTAAAACCAAGCAAGAGTTAGAGAAAATTACAAAATGAAAATTAAATGGTTTTGATTATATTAAGCTAAAAAGCTTTTGTACAAACAAAAACAATGTAGTCAAAATCAGAAGGGAAACAACAAATTGGGAAAAAATCTTTATAACAAAAAACTCTGACAGGGGTCTAATTACTCAAATATACAAGGAGTTAAATCAGTTATATAAAAAAAATCAATCCATTCCCCAATTGATAAATGGGCAAGAGACATGAATAGGCAATTTTCAGGTAAAGAAATCAAAAGTATCAATAAGCACATGAGAAAGTGTTCCAAATCTCTAATAATTAGAGAAATGCAAATCAAAACAACTCTGAGGTATCACCTCACACCTAGCAGATTGGCTAAAATGAAAGAAGGGGAGAGTAATGAATGTTGGAGGGGATGTGGCAAAATTGGGACATTAAGGCATTGCTGGTGGAGTTGTGAACTCATCCAACCATTCTGGATGGCAATTTGGAACTATGCTCAAAGGGCTATAAAAGAATGCCTGCCCTTTGATCCAGCCATACCATTGTTGGGTTTGTACCCCAAAGAGATCATAGATAAACAGACTTGTATGAAAATATTTATAGCTGTGCTTTTTGTGGTGGCAAAGAACTGGAAAAGGAGAGTATGTCCTTCAATTGGGGAATGGCTTAACAAATTGTGGTATATGCGGGTGATGGAATACTATTGTGCTAAAAGGAATAATAAACTAGAGGAGTTCCATGTGAACTGGAACAACCTCCAGGAATTGATGCAGAGTGAAAGGAGCAGAGCCAGAAGAACATTGTACACAGAGACTGATATACTGTGGTAAAATCGAATGTAATGGACTTCTGTACTAGCAGCAATGCAATGACACAGGACAGCTCTGAGGGATTTATGGTAAAGAACGCTACCCACATCCAGAGGAAGGATTGCGGGAGAGGAAACATGTAAGAAAAACAAATGCTTGAACACATGGGCTGAGGACATGATTGGGGATGTAGACTCGAAACTACCACAGCAATGCAACTAACAACAATTTGGAAATAGGTCTTGAACAAGGACACATGATAAAACCAGTGGAAATGTGCGTCGGCCATGGGTGGGGGGAGTGCGGGGGGGTGAAGGGGAAAGTAGGAGCATGAATCATGTAACCATGTTAAAAAGGAATATTAATAAATGATTAAAAAATTTAAAAAAAGATTATGGAATTCTTTACATAGGTTCATAAATCTAGGAATGGGCTGTGAGGAATAGTCAGTCCTCCAGTACAAGGAATGAGGGAACTAAGATCCAGAGAGGTGAAGAAACTTGCCCAAGGCCACAAATATAAGTAGTCACCAAGGGTAGGATTTGAACTTAGGACCTCCAATTCCATAGTTAGTGCTGTCATTTCCTTTGTCTCACTTGACACCTTTTCTCATCTCTTCTTGACCATTTTCATACCAGGCTCCTATGCTCCAGAATCTTTCTATCTTTGGGGCCATAGGCTACTAACTGGTGAGTGTATTCAACATATCTCGTCTGACCCAGGTCCACCTAGATGCGTTTTATGCTTAACTGTTCCCTTTTCAAGCTTTGAGAACAGTAATCAAGTTAACTTAAAAAAAACCAACAACTTGTTAATCAATTACCTTCTAATTTCAACAACTATTCCTGTCGTTTTCTGGATCAAAGTACTCCTCAGTGGACACCATATTCCTTTACCATTATTAGAATGTAAGCTCCTTGAAGACAGAGATTGTCTTTTTTACTTTTTGTATTTGTATATCCAGAATTTAGTACAATGTCTGGCTCATAATAAGTACATATCAAATCCTTTTTCATTCATTCTTTCAACAATCCTGTGAAGTAAAGGTATATCTTGTTATCTGCCATTAGAATATAAGTTCAATAAGTGATTCTTCATTCTTTGTAATTATACCTCTAGCTAACTAGCATGGTGCAAGGCACAGTTTACTGATTTTTTTTTTTTTTCATTTGAAAACAGTCTCAGAGAAGTGAAGTCCTCTTAGCCTGAGCATATAGAGGCAGTAAGCACCTGAGGTAGGATTCAAATCCTGATCTTTCTGATTCCAATTTGGCTTTTTATCCACCTTGTCCGCTGTTTCTCTTGTAGTACCTTACTCTCTATCACTTCTGCTGACATTCTCTGATTTGTCTTCTCCCAGTTCTAATATATCCTTGAGAAATCTGGGCAGACACACTCAGAGTTGTATTTTTTCCCTAAAAGGTTGAGTTTAATTAAAAAAAAAAAAAAGAATATTGGTGGGGGTAGCTGGTGGGGAAGTCCTGGGTTCAAATAAAGACCTCAGACACTTCCTGGCTGTATGATCCTGCAAGTCACTTAACTCCCATCTGCTATCCCTTACTGCTCTTCTGCCTTGGAACCAATATACAGTATTGATTCTAAGATGGAAGATAAGAGTTTAAAAAAAAAATGAATATTGATGTTTGTCCGCGGTCTGTAGAAAGATTCTGGACAGAGTCATTTCGCGTATCCTCTAGCCTGGCTAGCCCTGGCTGCAAGATCAGGGACCCCAGGGACGTCTCCCTAATGGGGCAGCGGTCTGGTAGCCTCTGCCTCTCTAACCGAGTCAGGTGACTGGCGACCAAGCCCTAGAGTCCGGCAGGCCGAAAGACAGGGTGATGGAGAGAGAGACAACCAGACTGACTGTGGGACAGTTCTGACCGTTGCCCCTAGCCTTTGGGGAGTACTAAAACACTCAGTACTGCGCAAGCGCCAGTCGTCTAGCCAAGAAGGGGAGGTGTGATGGGGCGGGGCGTATATCTCCTAGGCCCAATAGAGAGAAAGAGGCGGCTCCTGGAAGCCCCGCCCCCATACCGTGGACCCAGTTTGACCCCAGTGAAGGGGCGGAGGAGGAGCCTCGTGTCGCGTGGGCGGGGCCAGCTCTGCTTCTCGCGTTGTCCCCAGTCGGCTCCCGGGCTCGGCCCCCCCGCGGGGAGTCGGAGGAGGGGTGGGGCGAGGGCGGATCCGGCGGGCTTGGGGGCGGGGTTCGGGGCGGGGGAGGTGTCAGTCTCCAGCAGGCTGCTGCTGCCGCCGCCGCCGCCGCTGCCGCCACCGCGGCTCCTCCTTGCTCGCTCACTCACATGCTGGCGGTGCCAGTGGCCCCGG